>NW_007046310.1:0-152761 GCF_000164805.1 Carlito syrichta
TTTTGAGGTTTAATTGAGAGGGAAGCTGTGGTTCAGAGTGTATATGCTGATTCTAGCATCTACTAACAGGTGTATGAGCTCACTGGAACCTATTTCCCTCTGTCTTACAATCTGTCCGTTCAGCAGTATGTAGTCTTGGTTCCTAGATTAAAATGGGGGTATAATAGAGGAAAATAATGGAGGAAGAGAGAGTCAATAGGAAGTTAGAGAGAAGAGCGAGAGGGAAAACAGACATACATACCAACTATCAGGTGAGAAAGAAACACAAGGCCGGAGAGAAGTAGAGGAAGACACGCAAGAATAAACAGTCAAAATGATAAAATCATAAGTCACAATAAGAGATAAGACTAAAATCACTTCAGCTCTGATCTCGGCCTCTCCCCTTTGTTTTTCCGTTGCAGGCAGCTAGGTTTACTTACAGCTTGGGTTTGGCTGCCTGGGAGTTGCTTTTATCTGATTCAGCTTAGGGGTGGGGCTTTGTCTCCTGTTTAGCAACATTACCTTAGGAACCAAGGTGGAGTTTGTTGATAGGTTGGCAGGGCAGTGGAAATCTCTGCCTGGAGAAAGGCGGAGGCAGATTCTCTTTTGTAGATCCCTTATCTGGGTCCCCAAGCTTGGGTTCACAGGCTGGGTGCCTCAGCCAGGGTGGGCCCAGGGCTCCAGAGCTCCAAAGCTCCAACGGGCAGGCAGTGAGTGGTGAGAGTGGCTCTGGGTCCCCCACAGGGTACTTCAACCAGTAATGGGACTGGTGTCTCTGTGGGGTAGGTGTCCAGAGCCTCCCTGAGTGACCAGTGGCTTTGTGAGGATGAGAGATGATGTAGCCAGGGAGCTAGCTGAGACCCTAGGCTCCCACGCATGCGGTGGAACAGCAGCAGCAGAGGGCCGCAGTATCCGGCCCTGTGTGGGACCAAGGGACCCAGGCCTTGGACCAGCACTTGATGGTGGTGGACTTGAATTGCCGCAGGTGGTGTTATCCCTCGCTCCAGATGGTCTTTATCTCAGCTGCTCGCTCACCCCTCAGGCACTGACAATGCGATGTGGAATGCCTGCCTTGGTGGCAGTGGTGGCAGCAGCAGCAACAGTGGTGGCGGTGGTGGCAGGGCCACTGGCACAGGCAGTGCAATGTATAATGGTCACCTCTGTGCAGCGGCTGCCTCGGAGGAAGTGGCTGCTCGGCTGCCTCGGAGGAGGCGGAGGCTCGGCCGCCTCAGAGGAGGAGGCGGTGGCGGCTTGGCTGCCTTGAGTGGGGGCGGTGGCTCCTCTGCTGCCTCGGAGGGGGGGCGGCGGCACCTCTGCTGCCTTGGAGGGGGGCGGCGGCTCCTCCGCTGCCTTGGAGGAGGCTGTGGCTCGCCCCAGGCACTGGCGGTGCGATGTGGAATGGCTGCCGGCCGAAGGGCAGCAGCAGCCACCACAGTAGCTGCCCAGACCTTGGCGATGCCTCAGCAAAGTCTACCTTGAGCTCCGTGTGAAGAGCAGGCTGCAGACGATGGGATCCGCAGCCTTCAGGGTGAGATCCAGAGTCTCTTTGTGTTCTCCTTGGTGGAGAGTTTCACAGGCAGTGCTGCCCTGTCACCATCTTGCCCCGGGCATCCGAACTCACCAGTCCAGTTTCAATGGGCAGATGGTTCATTCCATGTTTTTGCTATTGTGAGTAGCACTGCAAGAAACATGTGTGTGCAGGTATCTTTTTTGTATAATTATTTGAGTTTCTCCTGGGCATATTCCCAGAAGGGGGATGGCTGGGTCATGTGGAAAATCAGTGTCTAGTTCTTTTAGAAATTACCATACTGTTTTGAGGTTGAGTTAGTTTGCACTCCCATTAACAATGAAGAAGCATTCCTTTTTCTCTGCATTCTCACTAGCATCTATTGTTTTTAGTTTCATTAATGATGGCCTCTTACTGAGGTTAAGTGGTATCTCAATGTGGTTTTGATTTGCATTTCTCTGATGATTAGTGAGGCTTAGCATTTTTTCATATATCTGTTAGCTGCTTGTATATCTTCGTTTGAGAAGTCACTATTTGACCGGGCATGGTGGTTCATGCCTATAATCCCAGCACTTTGGGAGGTTGAGGTGAGAAGACTCCCTGAGTCCAGTGGTTCAAGACAACTTGGGCAACATGACAAGACCTCATCTCTACAATAAATCAAAAAATTAGCTGGGCATGGTGATGCACACCTGTATAACCAGTTACTTGGAAGGCTGAAGCAGAAGGATCACCTGAGCCCAGCAGGTCAAGGCTACTGTGGCCGTGAGCACGTCACTGAACTCCAGCGTGGGGAACAGAGTGACAGACTTCAACTCAAAAAAAAAAGAGAAGTGACTATTCATGTCTTTTTGCTCATTTTTTAATGGGGCTGTTTGTTTTTTTCATTTTGGCACATTTGAGTTCCTTGTAGATCCTAGATGTTAGACCTTTGTCAGATACACAGTTAGCAGATATTTTTTCCCATTCTGGGGGCTGTATCCTCACTCTCTTGATGGTCTCTTTTGCTTTTACAGAAGCTTTTCAGTTTAATGGGGTCCCAGTTGTTTATCTTGTCTCTGATAACATGGGCATCTGGATTTTCATCAGGAATTGGTTGCCTGTTTCAATTTCTGTAAGGGTGTTTCCTGCCTTGTCTAAGATGCTTGTAGTTTGAGGTTTTAAGTTTAGGTCTTTGATCCACTTAGAGTTGGTTTTTGTGTATAGTGATAGGTAGAGGTTCTGTTTCATTCTTCTGCATGGGGTCAGCCAGTTTTCCCAGCACCATTTACTGTATAGTTTATCCTCTCTCCAGTGGTTGTTAGTGGAGGCTTTGTTGAAAATGAGAAAGTGAGGTTTTTGCTTCTGGAATTCCTATTCTGTTTCATTGGTCTATATGGCTGCTGTTGTACCAATATCAGGCTGTCTGGAAGTGTGATACCTCTCACTTTGTTTTTGTGTGTGTGTGTGCACGTGCATGTGCGCGCGTATGTGTGTTTGCTGAGGATTTTTTTTTTTGAGGATTTTTTGACTGTTTGTGGTCATTTTTCTTTCCATATGAATTTCTGTATTGTTGTTTCCAGGTCTGAGAAGAATTATGTTGGTAATCTAATGGGTATTGTGTTGAATCTGTAGATTGCCTTTGGTAGGATGAACATTTTAATATGTTTATTCTTCCCATCCATAAGCATGGAATATTTTTCCATATTTTTTCTTCTTTGATTTCTTTGAGCATTGTTTTGTAGTTTTCATTTTAAAGGTCTTTTTCTTCCCCAGTTAGGAAGATGCCAAAGTATTTCATTGTGTGTGTGTGTGCGCTTGTGTGTGGCTATTGGGCATAGGATTGTATATTTTATTTGGGTCTCTGACTGTGTGTTGTTGGTGTATGAAAATGCAACTCTCTTTCCTCATTGATTTTATACCTTGAGAACTTGCCAAAGTCTTTTATCAGTGCAAGGAGGTTTTTGACAGATTCCCTTGGGTTTTCCAAGTATAGGATCATGTTGCCAGCAAAGAGGAGGGCTTAACTTCCTCTTTTCCTAGTTGGATACTACTAATTTCCTTCTATTGTCTGATGGCTTTAGCTAGGACTTCCAATACTATGTTGAACAGGAGGGGTAAGAGTGGGCAGCCTTGTCTTGTTCTGGTTTTCAGGGGAAATGTTTCCAATTTCTGTCCACTTAGTAATATGTTGACTGTGGATTTATTGTAGATGGCTTCTACTATTTTGAGGAATGTTTCCTATATACTTATGTTTTCAAGTGTCTTTATCAAGAAGGGATGCTGGATTTTGTTAAAAACCTTTTTTACGTTTAATGATATAATCATGTAGTTCTTGTTTTAACATCTGTTGATGTATTTAATTACATTTATGGTCTTGTAGATATTAAACCAGGCTTGCATCCCAGAAATGAAGCCAACTTGAAAATGGTGTATAATTTTTTAGATGTATTGTTGGATCCAATTTGCTAGAATCTTGTTGAGAAGTTTTGCATCTGTGTTCATCAGGGATATTGGCCTGTAGCTATCTTTCTTTGTTGGGTCTTTACGTGGTTTGGGTTATCAGTGTGATGTCAGTTTCATAAAAGGATTTGCAGTGAGTTGATAGTTATTATTTTCTTCAAGAGCAATTTTGGTTAAAAGCATTATCGAAAATTTATGATTCTTTTCTAAAAATATACTTTATACTAATTAGAGACTACTATACAATTGACATTACCATTTATAAAAGTAAAAAAAGTGATAAAAGAAGTGAAATGTACATCAGATCTAGATAAAGCTGAGTATTGTATGCCGCCTGTCATCTGTCAACATGTATTATACCATTGGAAGAAAATGTATTCTTTGTTTTATGTAGAACTGAGTGCAAGCTACTATTAATTAATTCACTGTGCAGATTAATTTAACCTAATACTAAATTTTTCAATTTAAATGTCCCTTGACAACACAATGTTTTAAATAACCAGTATCCAATACTGAAAATATTTTAGCTGCAATTTTTTAATGTAGTAGTTTGGTAAAAATGAAGTATGAAATGTGACAAAATGAAACATGTTGCATTTTGATACAAAATATTCTTGAAACTGAAGTTCAATTGGAAATAAAAGGAACTTTAAAGCATTGGGATGAATTGCAACTCTAAGATACAGAGGCTCTTAAATTATTTTTATTACTAAAGTTACAGGGCTCATTTATTTTCATAAAATGCTCAACAGAAAACAAAAGAAGCCTTAAGAACATGTTAGAGGGAATTGATGTAGGGGATGGGCTGTGGACTCTGCACAAGAATATGCAAGGGATGGGAAACAAATTGGGAGGAGAAAACAGTATAACAGCTGATGGGAAATGTAGAGATGCAGTATAAATGCTAGAGAGGGCTGGGCTTGGTGTCTCAGTCTGTAATCCCAGCACTTCGAGAGGCTGAAGCAAGTGGATTGCCTGAATCTGAGGGTTCGACACCAGTCCGGACAACTTGATGAGTCCTCGACTCTACAATAAATAAAAAAAAAAATTAGTCGGGTATGGTAGCGTGCACCTGTAGTTCCAGCTACTTGGAAGGCTGAGGTGGAAAGATTGCCAGAGACCAGCAGGTCGATGCTGGGTGGCCGTAGGTGTGCTACTGCACTCCAGCCTGGGTGGCGGAGTGAGACTCTGACTCAAAAAAAAAATACTAGAGAGGGATTGTGGTCTACAGGAATAAATTTAAATTGATATTCATGTAAAAATCTTGAGAAGTTTTTGTCCTAAAGCATTTAGACACAATCATTTGTAGTTCTGAAAATAACTGAGTAATTCAACTTGCTGAATGCATGTTTTGGAAATGCTTTATATTTTACCCTAAACCATGATTCTAAAATTAAGGAACTATGCATGCCTTATAAAACAGGAGGACAGTATTTGGCTGTAAAGAACAGTTACTTGAAATAAAAAGCATCAATTTTTTTTTGAGTTGGATCTCACTCTTGTCGCTGGAATGTAATGGCATGCTCATAGCTACCGCAGCCTCTACCTGCTGGGCTCAGGCGATCCTTCTGCCTCAGTCTTCCACATAGCTGGAACTACAGACACAAACCACTATGCTCAGCTAATTTTTGTGATTTATTGTAAAGACGAGGTCTCACCAAGTTGCCCACACTGGCCTTTAACTCCTGGGCTCAGGCAATCCTCTCACCTTGCCCTCCCAAAGTGGTGGGATTACAGGCTGAGCCACCGCGTCCAGCCAAAAAGCATAAATTTGAAATGTAAACATATATTTGAAATGAAAGAAAATCTTAAACTGACCAGTAATTTAAAAAAATATTTTTGATGCAATGATCTACAACATTTTATTTCTCTTTTTATATTAGAATATATTTTATAAATTCCAAATAAAATTTAGCAGAGTTTTAGAGCCAGAAGTTTCCTTCATTTTCATCTAGTTAAGGGGCCAACTTTGTATAAATATAATTGTAGAAATATGCCGGGCATAGTGACTCACTGCTGTAATCCCAGCACTCTGGGAGACCAAGGCAAGAGAATTGCCTGAGCCCAGCAGTTTAAAACCAGCCTGGGAAACATGGTGAGACCTCATCTTTACATTAAATTAAAAAAAAAATATATATATATATATATATATATATATACACACACACACATATATATGTATATCAGAGAAGATATAGGACTAACATTAAGAACTTTCTTATCCTTTAAGAAGTCATGTTTTTCCAGTCTTCCAAAATATCTGGTCTCCAAGTTTAGGAGATGTTTTTCAAGTGTAAATTCAATGCTATGGTAAAAACAAAAAAATCCCAAACTAAAAGAGTATTTTAATTTCATCATTGCACAACCCATCCTCATCTCTAGTTTGAGTTACTGCAGTTGTGTCATAACTTGCATTGTTGCTTCTATTCCTGCTCCATGCCCACTCCTCCCATTCCATTCTGCATTCAACACACACACAGAAAGTGATCTTTTCAAAATATAAATCAGATCACATCTATCACCTGTTTGGAAGTTTTTAATATTCTCATCACATTTGAAATAAAATCCAAACTTCATATCATGTACCACAAAGCACTGTATAATCTGGTCTTATCCTGACTAGGTAACCTGATCTACTGTGTAGTATAGCAGCAGAGGACACTGTTCTAGCCCCTACTCTGTTCTGATGCCTATCAATTTTAAATAAAGTCCTTGACCAGGTGGATTAACAGCTGAATTCTACCAAAAGTCCAAGAAACAACTGGTACTAGTTCTAATGAATTTATTCAAAAAAATCAAGGAGAAGGACTTTCTTCCTACTTCATTCTATAAAGTCAGTATCATTCTAATACCCCCCCCAAAAAGACAAACATGCAACAAATAAAGAAAACTGTAGGGTGCTATTTCTAATGAACATAGATGTAAAAATAATCAACAAAATAATAGCAAGCTGCATCCAACAGCACATCAAAAAGTACATTCACCAAGGTTAGGTGGGCTCTATTCCTGGGATGTGAGACTGGTTCAACATATGCCAAAAAATAAATATGATCTACCATAAAAATGGAATTAAAAATAAGAACTACATGATTTTCTGAATAGATACAGAAAAAGCATTTAATAAAATCTGACATCTCTTCATGATGAAAACCCTCAACCATCTTGGCATTAAAGGAACATGTCTCAAGATGATAAGAGCCATCTATGAAAAACCCACAGTTAAATCATACTGAATGGGAGAAGTTAGAGGAATTCCCCTATGAAAGATGTCTGCTTTTACCACATCCATTGCCATTCACCTACAACCAATTGATCTTTGGCAAACCTGACAAAAATAAACAATGGTAAAAGGACATCCCATCCAATAAATGGTGCTGGAAAAACAGGGAAATCATGTGCATAAAAAATAAGACTTGACAACTACCTCTTACCATAATTAACTCAAGGTGGATTAAATACTTAAATGTAAGACCTAATTAGACTAAAGACTTTCTGTACAGCAAAGGAAGCTATTAACAGAGTAAGTAGACAACTACAGAATGGAAGAATATTTTCAAACTATGTATCTGAAAAAGGGTTAATATCCAGAATCTATAAGGAACTGAAATCAATAAGAAAAAAAATAATCCCATGAAAAAATGGGCAAAAGACATGAATAGACTCTTTTCAACATAAGACATACAAGTGGCCAAAAACATATGAAAAAATTCCAGTATCACCATCCATCAGAAAAATACAAATGAAAACCATAATGAGATACCATCTTATACCAGAGTGGGTATTATTATTAAGTCAAAAAGCAAATAGCTGTTGGTGAGGCTGTAGAGAAAAGAGAATACTCACATACTGTTGGTGGGAATATAAGCTAGTTTAGTCCCCATGGATAGCAGTTTGGAGATTTCTCAAAGAACTAAAAGTGGAAAATTACTATTTGACCCAATAATCCCATGACTGGGTATAAACCCAAAGGGACATAAGTTGTTCTACCAATTAGGGACCTGCACTGGTATTTTCACTGCAACACTATTCACAGTAGTAAAAACATGAAACAAACCTAGGTGTTCATCAATAGTGGATTGAATAAAGCAAATGCAGTACATACACTCCATGGACAACTACACAGCTCTAAGAAAGAATGAAATCATGCTCTTTGTCATAATGTGGATGCAACTGGAGGCTATTATTCTAAGCAAATTATTACAGAAGCAGAAAACCAATTCACATGTTCTAACTTATAATTGGGAGCTAGATACTGGGTACACAAGACTGTAAAGATAAGAACAGACACTGGGAACTCTCAAAAGGGGGAGAGGAAGGGGAGGAGTGTGAAGACTGAAAGACTACCTATTGGGCACAATGCTCATTATTTGAGTACAGGTTCAATAGAAGCCCCAACTTCACCACCATGCAATATGCCCATGTAACTAACCTGAGCATGTACCCTCTGAAGTTAAATGTATATATTTCAAATTAATTAATTTTCTTATGTTTCAGAATCACTTCTGAAAGAATTTTCTAGGTGCCTTAGAATCTGACACAAGGATAATGTAGTATTATAATTTTGGAATTTTATACATGTTGCAATATAGTTATATTTGTCTTTTCACTAATAGCTAATGATTTATTGACTCACCATACAATTTAATAATTTAATTTACTGTCTAGATTTTAACAAATCCTTCATATTATGTTGTATTCTTGTTTTATTCATGGATGATTTGCAAAAAATATAGTAACATAGAGATGAAATATGTTTCTGTTATTAACATAAGTTGTTTTGTCCTAAATAGGATCTCTTTTAGAGAAATTGCATATGCATGTATCAAATAATTTGCATAGGTATAAAAACTTTAAAATAACAGTCGCAACATTTGAATACAGATGAGGCAAATTTGAGAAGGATGGAAAAACTACAATAAACAGGATTTTTGCTAGTACTCTGAGTCTTAAATATAGAAACCCAATATGTCTAATTTTTGTTAGTATTAACAAAATTAGTATTTTTAGTAATAATTTGTTAGTATTTTGTTAGTATTAGAAACATTGTATTATATCAACTTTATAACAGATCAGCCTAGTGTTTGGGGACTACAGGAAAGAAAATAAATCTATAAGAAGGTATCTGTGTTTGACAACACTACTTGTGAGTTGAAATTACATTTCGGGACCATAACTTAAGGTCCCATCATTTTAGTATATTTATGGATATAGTATCTATAAACCAACACACTGAGAATGGATAGTAAGTAAATTTAAATTGAGACTTTAAAACAGGACAGTGAATATAATCGTATTGTTCTCACTGTGAATTTGTGAAATGGAAATCAAGATTGTAAAATGGCAATGTGGTATGGATGTTTCATATTCAAAAGAAATATACTTCTTAAGAGGAAAAGCAGAGATAAAAAATGTAGCTCTTGAAAGCACAAATCTTCATGGAAATATATACATACGAGGGTGGAAGCTTGCTGATAACCAAAGGAAAGTAAGACTAAAATGATATCTATAAGGAAATGTGCTATCATAGAGATGATAGAACACAACATTTCATGAAAGTTCTGCAAATAACCAGCTCTACTGAATATCCATTCACTTAAAATACAGTGTCTGAGAACTTCTTGAATTATTCAATCCATACATTCTTCCCTAGGAAGTCAAAATAACAAGCTAAGGTAAGTTCTACTTAATACACCCCTAATTCTAACTTTAACAAAGAAAGGAAAAAATAGTATATATACAGAGGTTTCCAAAAAATTGTATACATATCTGAAGAAAGGAAAAAACATTAGTATTGTATTATTCATTATATACCAATAGCAAATGATAAATACAAATCACCTTGACTTCTGCAATTACAAGATGTTCTCAAAATTGTTACCATCGATGTCCAGACACTTCTGATTATGGCGAACTACTGAAGTACTTATTGTTGTGCAAGTTCTCTTGGATCTTCCCTTGTGCACATCACACACAGTACCATGTATCTCAAACTTATCATGAATGCATGCAATTGTTGGGCATGTTGGAGTTCTGTTGCATACTCACACCTCTTTCTCGTACTTTCACACATTCTCAAATTTTAAAACACTTCAGGAGGGTCGGAAGGAAGATGGTGGGGGAACCAGTTGGACTATGAGGGTCCTAGTGTGAATGAGTGTACAGAAAATCTTGCATAGGTGTTGGTGAGTAGGTGGGTGTGTGAGTGGCTGACTGAGTAGGGGTTCAGGAACAAGTGGCCAGGGCTCTCTTGGTGAAGCAGCTAGTGCTGTAGCTGCTCTGCTTGATTCCCAGCACTTCCCAGGACACAGAAACTGAGTGCCATTAAAAAAAAATCAACAAAGTCCCTCCCAGGAAGAAGTTTCTGGGAGAGACTGAGTAGGAACTCAGGAGCAAGTGACCAGGGCTTTCCTGGTGAAGTGGCTGGTGTGCAGCTGCTTTGCTTGGTTTCTAGCACTTCCTGGAGTGCAGAAACTGACTGCCATTATTTTAAATCAACAAAGGCCTTCCTGGGAAGAAGGTGCTGGGAAAGACTGCCAGCTTCAGGCTCTGCCTCACCACTGGAGCACCTAGTCTGACACTGGCAGCAAAAGTTGTGGAAGGAGTACAGTGAGGGATCCCAGAGGGAGAGCCCCACTGGAGATGAAAGAGGCAAGCAGTTACCATCTTGAAAACTGGGCAGTAAAGTGCTTTGGCTTGCCCACCATGGAGCAATGATCCCAATTTCTGTGAATGGTGTATTAACTAATCAGGGGTTGATTGTGACTCAGAGGGAATATCCTGAAAGCTCAAACTCCAGAGAGACAAAATGAGTACTGAATCTCAGATGTCCTACCCCCTACCCTTATTCAACCATAGGACAAAGGGTGTGACCAGAAAAGGGCAAGGAAGACCTCCAAAGAGATCAGTGGTGAGTCTGGGACTGACCCAACTGCCTCCTCCCCAGCATTCTTCTGAACATCAGCCCCACACAACTAGGGAACAATTGACAGGTATGAACCCAGGTGGAGCCTGGACAACAGCCACAATAAGAGGACTCCAGAGTAAGCCTGATTATGGTGCCCCTCACCCCCTGCCAGCATCTGGGGAAGAAACAACCTTGCACCTCAGAACTGGAGGAAATCACCCTGACCATACAGGAGTGGGAAGGGAAGACTGAATTCCCACCCACTTCAACTTCAACTGCCCCATCCTCTTTCCCTGAGCTGGATACTGGAAATACTGTGAGGCCAAAACTCTGTAGGTGACAGCAGAAAGGCAGCTGAGAGGAACAATTAAAGAACCTGCCACAAAAGGGTAGGTTTTGGGCGGGGGGGAGGCTGTTTGTTTTTTGTATTTTTGAAAGTTTTTCCTTTGTGCATGAATGTGTATGTGAGGGCTCAATCTGCATATCCCTCCTTTTATATTTCTTCTGTTATTTATTTTCTGTTTATATTTGTACATGAATGATTGAGTGTTCACCTTCCAGTTTTTTGTTTGTTTGTTTTTGCTATTTTGTTCTCTTTTTTTAGTTTAATGTATGACTGAATATATGTGTGAATGTTCAATTTGAATTATTTTTTCTCTTCTTTTCTTTTTCTTTCTCTTTTTCGTTTTTGTTATTTTGTGTTGAGTGTGTGTGTGTTTGATATTCCTGTTTTTTTTTGTTTGTTTGTTTATTTTGTTTTGCTTTGCTTTCTTGTTATTCTGATTTGCTTTGGGGAGTGTTTGTGTCAGTGTGTTGTGTGTTCAATTGTTCTGCGCTATGGTTTCTGTTTTTGTTTTTCTGTCTTTTTTCATTTTTTTAAAATTTATATCTGTCTTATTTAATTTTAATTTCTCTGTTCTCGTTGCTGTTACTGTATCTTGAACTCAGGAAGTACACACATGTACCCATTGCATCACCGTATAGAGTGGTGGTAGGGAGTGGGTCTCGGGGAAAACATACCACAATCAGTGAACATTGTGATTTACAAGTATATTCTGAATCCTAGCTCCACATCCTCCACCTTATTTGACTCTCAAAACTACAAGAGACAGCAGAGCTTTCCACCCACGACCCTATTTCAAAAGAGAACAAATTCAGAGCCCTGATCAGGGAAGAATAGAGGGATGAGCAAACATCAGAAGTGAAAGTCTCTCCCAATGCTACTAAATAATAGAGCTACAGGGAAGAATAGAGGGCGGAGCAAACATAAGAAGTGAAAGTCTCTCCCACTGCTACTAAATAATAGAACTAACGAGAAAAGAAAGAGTTCTATCACAAATCAGGAAAAATAAACAGAATCCCACAGGTAATTTCCAGTGTAACAAAGAGAAAACATCCAAAAAAAAAATCAGACCTCAGAACCCAAACAATGGAAGTCACCAGCGACTGACCCCAGAATACTACAAGGATTAGGTAATGGATGGAAAGGGTGAACAAGACTCAAAAAAGGCAGGATGCAACACTGAAAGACTTGTAACAGATTTTGGCCATTAAAATTTTTATTCAGGAAACAAATAACAAGATGACAAGCATGGAAAGCAGAATTAATCAAGCAGAAGAAAGAATCACAGAAGTTGAAGACCAGAACATGGAATTAACCCAATCTGTAAAAAACATAGAAAGAAAACTCAGAAAGAAAAAACAAAGTCCACAAAAATTGTGAAATTAAATCAAGAGGCAGAACCTATGCCTGTTTGGAATCTCAGAAGAACAAAGAGAAATGAAGAGCACCTTGGAACATGTATTCCAGGAGGTTGTCCAAGAAGACTTTCCCCATCTCATCAGAGATGTGACCATTCAAACATAAGAGATACAGAGAACTTCAGCAATACATAAAATGAGACCAACCCCTAGACACATAGTAATTTGCCTATACAAAGTGGGCACAAAAGAAAAAATCCTAAAAGCAGCAAGAGAGAAAGGTCAGACTATCTACCCTGGAAAAATAATCAATAATAGCTGACCTATTGGCAGAAACACTACAAGCTAGAAGGGACTGGAGTCCAATAGTCAAAATCCTCAAAGATAAACAATTTTGAATCAAGAATTTCCTACCCAGACAAGCTCAGCTTTATCAGTGATGTAGAATTAAAAACCTTTCCAGACATATCCAATCCCTAAGAGATTATGCAGCTTCCAGACCAACTCTGCAGAAGATACTTAAAAAGGTATTAAGCAGAGAATAAAGAAAAAAAGAATGACCCACAGTTCTCAAGAGCACAGCAGAACACAGAACCAACAGAGAATACATCATGACAGCAAACTTGAAAACACACACATACAGCAATACAAAAACTAAAAATGAAAACCAAATGAAGAAACCTCATGACAAGGATAAACAATTTCAGTAATCAGCCTGAATGTGAATGGACTAAATGCACCACTGAAAAGACACAGAATGTTAAACTGGATAAAAGACCATGATCCACTTATTAGCTGCCTCCAGAAAACTCAACTCACCACAAAGGGTGCACAGAGACTCAAAGTTAAAGGATGGAAAATGAGTTTCCAGACAAATGGATACCAAAAGAAGGCATGAGTCATTATTGTACTATCAGACAAAGCAACCTTTAAGTACCAAAAATTTTAAAAGATACAAAAGGACACTGCACAATAATAAAATATTCAATTCTTCAACAAGAAATATTCATCCTAAATATATATGCACCCAACATAGGAGTACCAGCATTTATAAAGCAACTACTAAGTAAACTAAAAAAGAAAATATTTTTTCTGACACTATTATAGCTAGGGACTTAAATACCCCATGAACAGCTCACGATAGAGCAAGAAAAAAATCAACAAAGAGATCCAGAACCTCAACTTGATGCTTGACCAATAGATACCTGCAGAATACTCCATGCAACAACCATAACATATACATTCTACTCACCACCACATGGAACATACTTGAAGAACGATCAAATCCCAGCCATAAATCAAGCATAAACAAATTTCATAAAATCAAAATACTGCCATGCACTTTCTCAGAACACAGTGGAATAAAAATAAATATCAACACCAAAAAACTACTCCAAAACTCACAAAGATAAGGATACTAAACAGGCATGATTCTGAAAGCCTCCTGGGTCAACACAGAAATTAAAACAGAAATTAAAGATTCCAGGAAACAAATGAAAATGAAGACACATCTTACCATAACTTCTTGGATGCCATGAAAACAGTTCTAAGAGGGAAATTTTTATCTCTATGACTGCACATCAAGAAAGTGGGAAGATCACACACTGACAGCCTTACAAATCACCTAAAGGAGCTGGAAAGACAAGGTCGTCAGAACTCTAACTTTAGCAGCAGAAGCCAGATCACCAAAGTAAAAGCCCAAATATGGAACATAAAGGAAAAAAACATTATAGAAAAAAGTCAACAAAACCAAAAGCTGGTTATATGAAGGAATAAATAAGATTGATGGACCTTAGCCAGAATGACAAAGAAAAAGAGAGAAAAAGCCCAAATAAACATAATCAGAAATGCGTAAGATCAAATCACAGCTGACCACAAAGAAACAGAAAAGATTATCAAAGATTACTCTGCACACATGTATGGAAACAAATTTGAAAACCTAAATTAAATGGAGAACTTTCTGATATCACACAACCTCCCAGTGTTGAAATAAGAAGACATTGATGCATGAAAGACCAATAGCAACCCAGGTAACTGATTCCATTATAAGAAAGGAACCTACAAAGAAAGCCCTGGACCAGATGACTTTCCCATGGAATTCTGCAAAACATATACGGAGGAGCTGACACCAATCCTATTGAAAGCATTCATGGCAACTGATAAAGATGGAAATCTCCCCAAATCATTTTATGAAGATAGCCTCACACTGATACATACACCATGTAAAGATACAACAAAAAAAGAGAACTGCAGGCCAATATTCCTCATAGATGCAAAAATTCTCGACAAGATTCTAGAAAATTGGCTCACACAACAAGTCTCAAAAATCATCCACCATGACCAAGTAGGCTTCATCCCAAGGATGCAGGGCTGGTTCAATATCTGCAAGATCATAAATGTAGTTAAATACATCAACAGATATAAAAACAGTACCATATGATTATATCATTAGATGCAGAAAAAGCTTTTGATAAAATCCAGCATCCCTTCTTGATAAAAACCCTCAAACATCTAGGCACAGAAGGAACATACCTCAAAATAGTAAGTGCCATCAATGATAAACCCACAACCAGCATATTGCTGGACAGAACCTGGAAACATTTCCCCTGAAAACTGGAAAAAGACAAGGCTTCCCACTCTCACCCCTTTTGTTCAACAATAAGTTGGAATTCCTAGCTAGAGCAATTAGACAAGATAAGGAATTAGGTGTATCCAAAAAGGAAAAGAGGAAGTTAAGTTATCCCTCTGTGCTGATGATATGATCCTATACCTCAAAAATCCAACAGAATCTGTCAAAACTCTGCTTCTACTGATAAAGGACTTTGACAAAATCTCAGGGTACAAAATAAATGTGCAAAAAACAGGCACATTCTTATACACCAACAACAAACAAGCAGAGAACCAAATAAAAAGCACTATCACATTCATCATAACCACAAAAAAATTGAATACTTCGACATCTTCCAAGTCAGAGATGTAAAATACCTTTACAATGAAAACTAAAAAACTCTGATCAAAGAAATCCAAGAAGACACAAATAAATGGAAAAATATCCCATGCTTATGGTTAGGAAGAATCAACATTGTTAAGATGTCCATCCTACCAAAGGCAATCTACAGATGTAATGCAATATTCATTAAATTACCAACATAATTCATCTCAGATGTGGAAATGACAATACAGAAATTCATATGGAAAAATAAACAACAATGAATAGCCAAACCAATCCTTAGTAAAGAAAACAATGTGGAGGTATTACATTTCCAGACTTCAAACTTTACTATAGTGCTATGATAATTAAAACAGCCTGGTATCGGTACAAGAATAGGCATACGGACCAATGGAACAGGATAGAGATTCTGGATGCAAACCCCAAATTTCTCAACCAACTCATCTTGACAAAACCTCCACCAACAACCACTGGGAAGAGGAGACCCTATTCAGTAAATGGTTGTGAGAAAACTGACTGACCATATGCAGAAGATTAAAACAGGACTCCTACCTATAACCATACACAAATAAACTCTAAATGGATCAAAGATCTAAATGTAAAACCTCCAACTATAAAAACCTTAGACAATGCAGGAGACATACTTATGAAAATTGGAAATGGCAACAAATTCCTGATCAAAACCTCAAATACCCATGCCATAAGAGATAAGGTAAGCCAGGCTCGGTGGCTCAGCCTGTACTCCTGCGCCTTTGGGAGGCTGAGGTGAGTGGATTGCCTGAGCCCGCGGGTTCGAGACCTGCCTGGGCAGGCGAGACCTCATCTCTACAATAAATCAAAAAAAAAATTAGCCGGGCGTGGTAGCACACGCCTGTAGTTCCAGCTACTTGGAAGGCTGAGGCGGAAGGATCGCTGGAGCCCAGCAGGTCGAGGTTGCGGTGGCGGGAAGCGGCCACTGCACTCCAGTTTGGGCGACAGAGTGAGACTCCAACTCAAAAAAAAAAAAAAAAAAGAGATAAGGTAGACAAGTGGCACCTCTTCAAACTGAAAAGCTTCTTCAAAGCAAAAGAAACCATCAAGATAGCAGAAAGACAGTCCACAGAATGGGAAAAAATATTTGCCAACTGTATATCTGACAAAGGCCTAACATCCAGGTTCTAAAACTGAACTGAACTGAAATGTGCTGAAAGGAAAAAAAAAAAAAACAAACAAATAGCCCCTTTAAAATGTGTTTAAAAAACATGAATAGACACTTTTCAAAAGAAGATATATGACAGCAAACAGACACATGAACAAGTGCTCCGCCTCACTAATCATCAGAGAAATGCAAATTAAAACCACATTGAGATACCACCTAACCTTAGTAAGAATGGCCATCATTAAGAAAACAAACATCAGATGCTGGTGAAGATGCAGAGAAAAGAGAAAGCTTCTACAAAGGTGGGAATGCAAACTAGTGCAACCTCTTTGGAAAACAGTGTGGAAACTTTTAAAAGAAATAGACGTTGACCTTCCATATGACCCAGCAATCCCCCTACTGGAATATACACAGAGGAACGCAATGCATTCTAAACAAAAGATACCCGCACATACCTGTTTATTGCAGCACTATTCATAATAGCAAAGACATGAAACCGACCAGGTTGCCCATTGAAAGTGAACTGGATTAAAAAAAATTTGGTACATATACACAATGGAATGTTTACAACCATAAAAACGGACAAACATACGGACTTTGCAACAACTTGGATGGACTTAAAAGTCTATCATAGTCAGTGATCTATCACAGAAACAAATATCAGAGTACCACATGTTCTCACTAATGATGGATTCTGAACATTTACCATAATACTATAAGAAAGAGATTGGCAGTAGGGGCATACAGCCAAGGTGGGGTATGGTAGGGGACACAACATCAGTAAGGGTACCTGATCTCTAACCAGGCAAAGTGGGGACCAAAGCAAAGCTCAAACTTCACCTGTACCATTGTATACCTTGTATACCTAATCCTGAATTGTACCACACATTTTTAGAATAAAAAATCAAAATATTTAAATAAATTTCACTTCAAACTGGTCTTATGCTTCTCAAATGACAACCATGCTTCTGCCATTTGACTGCCCTGCCTGTGGCATGGTGACATCAACATTCACTTAATTAACGCCATCTTTTGAGCAAACATCACAGTACACATTGCTACCTTAATTCCACTCATCTTCAAAAAGTATTACATAGATAGCATCACTTAAAATATGTATACATTTTTTGGCACCCCTGTTGTGTGTGTGTGTGTGTGTGTGTGTGTGTGTGTGTGTGTGTGTAAAATGGAAATGACAGGTCCCTTGGAAGAATGTAACATTTTCATGTTATAATTCTTGAGAATCATGGAAGAAATGGCAGCTATATTAAGATATATATCTCATAAAAACACCCAGAAATTTTTTTAAAAATGAAAAGTATCATTTAAACATTTCAGAGAAAGGTAAAACTGATGTTAAGCAATTCCTAAAGTAAGTCCTACAGTATACTACTTCTATGCATGACTGAGAGAGAAAGGATCTGAGGGAAAATAATTTTAGAGAATGATGGGCAGTTTATTCCTTTTATAATCTTCATTGTATCATTAATCAGTAGGTCATTCTAGTGTCTATGCCAAATAAAAAAATCTCTCCGATATTTAATGCTAAAAACAATGACAGTTTTTGGCTCATGAACCTGCAATATAAGAAAGGTTTGATAGAGTGAGCTTACCCAACATCAGCTGGGGCTGGGCAAAGGCTGGATGCCGGAATCATTTTTATCCTCACTTTATCGTGGGTCTTGTAGTTCATCTGCTTGTCAGTTGGACCTTCAGCTGGACGTGTTGCCAGCCACCAACACTTGAACTTCCTGGGCAGTGACTGTATTTCAAGGATGATATTCTCAGTTGTAGAGGGAGAACCAGTAGATGCTGCATGGCCTTTTATATCTGAGAAAACATTGTGCAGGTTCACTCCACCTCACACTATTAATTAGAATTCAGTAACTAAGGCCAGCTTATATTTAATGGGAAGAGAACTGGACTCCTTCCTGTGACAAGAAGACACCAAAGAATATGTAGATATGTCTTAAGGCCATAACAGACACTCCAAAAATTTTAAGACAATGAAATTCATTTTGCATTGTTTGATTATCTTGCCAGTGGTATATTTTCTCAGATGACATTAATGAACACCTTGTGAAGTTATCATTCTAAAAAAGTTAGAGAATTTTTTCTAGAGAAAAGCCTTCCTACAAGAACAATATATTCGTCTGAGTTTCTTTGAGTAGTAACTTAATAAATGGAATTAGAGTGGTCTACAATGAATGCTTAGGAAAAGCCCAGTCACATAAAAATCTAAAACTATGCTCGCATTTTGTCCCTCTAATCAGCAAACAAACATCCACCTTTTCCTTTTGCCCTTTGTCTCATTCATTTTTTGGTGTTAGTCAATCTTTAAGAAGGTTGAGCAAAGAAGACAAAACACACACACACACCATGAACATAGTGTTATTTAAATAGAAAATAAAACAAATAGATCTTACTAGGCGTCCTCATGTGAGTGACATCATCTTTAAACCCTCCGTGGCAATCCCTGACACACTGCCATGATGCCCAGGGAAGACAGGACGACCTGGAAGTCCAACTACTTTCTTAAGATCATCCAACTTTTGGATGACTATTCAAAATGCTTCACTGTGGGCGCAGACAACGTGGGCTCCAAGCAGATGCAGAGGATCCACATGTCCCTCTGAGAGAAGACTGTGGTGCTGATGACCCAGAACACCATGATGCACAAGGCCATCCGAGGGCATCTGGAAAACAACCCAGCCCTGGGAAAACTGTTGTCTCATATCTGGGGGATTGTTCACCAAAGAGGACCTCACTGAGATCTGGGACATGCTGCTGAACAACAAGGTGCCAGCTGCTGCCCGTGCTGGTGCCAATGCCCCTTGTGAAGTCACTGTGCCAACCCAAAACACCAGTCTGGGGCCTGAAAACACCTCCTCCTTCCAGGCTTTAGGCATCAACACTAAAATCTCCAGAGGCACCATTGAAATCCTGAGTGTTGTGCAGCTGATTAAGACTGGAGACAAAGTGGGAGCCAGTGAAGTCACACTGCTGAACATGCTGGACATCTCCCCGTTCTCCTGTGGGCTGATCATGCAGCAAGTGTCTGTCCATGGCAGCATCTACAACCCTGAAGTGCCTGACATCACAGAGGAAACTGCATTCTCGCTTCCTGGAGGTTGTCTGCAATGTTGCCAGTGTTTGTCTGCAGATTGGTTATCCAACTGCTGCATCAGTACCCCGTTCTATTATCAATGGGTACAAATAAATCCTGGCTTTGTCTGTGGAGACTGATTATAGCTTCTCACTTGCTGAAAAGGTCAAGACCTTCTTGGCTGATCCATCTACTTTTGTGGCTGCTGCCCCTGTGGCTGCTGCTGCCACTGCTGCTCCTGCTGACCCTGCAGCTCCCGCCAAGGTTAAAGCCAAGGAAGAGTTGGAGGAGTCAGAAGAAGATATGGGATTTGGTCTCTGACTAATCACCAGAAAGCAACCAACTCAGTCAGCTTTATTTGAGAAACAAGGAAATAAAGGCTACTTCTCTTAAAAAAAAAAATAAAATAAAATAAATATTTGAGGAAAGCTTTAAATCCTTCATGTGTCCTCATTCTTTTATTATTCCACAAACAGATATATTTAGGCCAGATAGAGCTGCATTGGACATAGTGTGCAACAGACAGCAGGAAAGAGACCCTGTCCTGATAACATTTCTTAATATTTTGCAAAAAGAAAAAAAAGGGTACATATTGTTGAGAGTGTCATAAGTTACTAATGATGCCTAGCATAGGATGTTTAACACGGAGTGCTTATCAACTCTCCCAGGCTGACAAGGTTGTTTCTTCCTTTGTACTTTAATTGTATTTTGAACAGTTTCCCATATCTCCAGAGTCTTATCCTTATCCATTCTTATTCACATCTTTATCTTTAAATTCTATATTGGCTCTTTTAAAAAATATATATATATATTTCAAGGCTATCATTTTTTTTTAAAAAAGAGATCTCTACAATATACATTTCTTGCTTCCCATGAAGTTTATTTTTCTTAAAATGCAATGCATACCGTGCAGGTCTATGTCCTTGTATTGATTCACTACAATTTTAACTGTTCACTCACCACTCCATTGAAACACTTCCTGTTAACTAAAAATGTCCTTGTTGGGAAATGCCAAGGCAACTTTCTAACATTTTAACATGTGTCTCTTCTGTTTTATTTGACATGGTTTACCACACTCTTCCTTCTACTGGGTCTTCTCTTAATGTTTAGCTATTTCCAGTCTCCCAATCTGAACATGCCAGGGAGAAACTCAAAAAAACAGAATTTATATTTTAAAAGTTGTGCACTTATTTGTACATATTTAAACTTTAGTCACTTCTAAAGTACTCTCCATTTGATACAATACACTTATCGAGATCCTTTTCCACTGCGCAAAACAGTTTTTGAACTCCTTAATTTGGACTCCTTTTAGTGTTTCTGCCATTTTCTGTTTCATCTCTTCCACACAGGCAAAACATTTCCCTTGGAGGACTTTTCTTAATCTGGGGAACAGCAACAAAAAAGTTGCTCAGGGTGAGACTGAGCAAATAAGGAGGGTGGGACACAAGAGTCATGCCATTTTTGGTCAAAAACTTCTGAACACTCAGAACAGTGTAGGCAGATGTGCCAATGGGTTTCTAGAACACTTTCCTAGCAGGGGAAGCCCGTACTATAAGGAATCCACTCTGGAACAGATATTTCTTAGCTTTGGGGAGTCCCCTCATATAGTGTGTCCAAAACTTGTGGCATTTCTAAATTTCATTTCTCTTGAAATTATACTTTCATGCTCCCAGTTTTTCCCACAGTAGCTCCTAAAAAGATACTCTTTTGATACCTCTCTTCTCCCACCTACCATTTCTTACCAGTCTCCATGTATGATCAACTCTTCATCTCAAGTGTCTCTTAAATTGTTTCTCTCATTACTACCTTTTTATTAAGTCTAAACATCACTATATCATCCCAGGATTATTACAGCTGTTCCCCCAAATACCCATTACTTCTGAGTAGCTCCCTCTAAACTATTCACCCACTGCTGCTAGAGTAAAAATACTTACATGATTAAAATTATTCACTTTCTGTAGCCACATTTCTTTTTTGTCTATGCCCTTTTACATGCTACTCTATTTACTTGGATTTCCTATTTCCCTCTTCATCACCTGCTAAACACTCTGTCCTTATAAACTTGCTTAGAAATGACATTTTCTAAAAATTCTTTCCTCTACCACTCCCTTCTCTCTTGCTGAGATGTACTGAGAATATGCGTTCATATGACCTGACTCATTCAAATAATAAATAGGTTTTATTTTGAGTCTCATAACTATAGTATGCAGTCCAAGAATTTGTGATAGGTTAACATAGTTGCCATTCTAAATCTTTAAGCTAATTTAGATCAGACAGATATTTAAGTTAAGGGTGGATCAATTTCATAGCCTTAGTCATGAAATATTCATTTTGCAGATTCATCTTCAGAAATTACTTTTGCCTACTGAGAAAGTATTTTCTCTTTGTAACTTAAGATTTCCTCTAGATAAAAGATGCAGTAAAAGGTAAATGGCTAAATATTTTAGACCACATTGCATTAAACAATTATAATTATGCTTGTTTGTTTGAAACAAAGAGATTGTTAATTTTCTCCAATTACTGACATGAGTTAATTTGTGGTGAGCCTCTGTCCCACACCAGCCCAACATCCTTATGACTTCTTTAGCTATTGATTCTGACATAACACAAGCCCTATTGTGACCTAATTTTATTTTATTCACCTGTTACATAAGTACTTATCTAGTAGATAAATTCTTAGCTAAGAAATTTCTTTATCTTCATTCCTGTATTAAAATTATTTGTGCAAATGTATCTTCTCTTATATGTGCATATGTGTCTGCCTACTCAATAATATCCACATACACATATACATGTGTGTGTATTTGTACATATCTGTGTGTATATATTTATGTGTATATATGTATGTGTATGTGTTTGTGTCTCCCTGGAGTGCCTCTAATTAGAATTAATAATAATTATTATTTAATGCCTGAATTGTGGAGTCATTAATATTGAGATTCCTTTATCATCACCCAAAGAGTCTTCTTTGAGTTTATCCATTTCAATCTTGGATAATAGTTTTTCAATATAAACACATTGCATTGTTTAAAGACAAATTAGTAATATTTGAATGATAAAATGTGAATAGTACAATAGAAGTTGCATTAAACCCTAAAAAAACAGATGATAAATAAATCTATGCAGATTAAGTAGGGAATTTAAATTGTATTTCTTCATTGCTGATCATTCATAAGTACAAACTGGAAAAGTGTCCTTGGAAGTGCATAGGCCCTGAACACTGATAGACCAGGATGTGATACATGGCATACCATTTACTGGTAGTGAAACAATAACAAATCATGGGGCCTTTGTTTTTTTGTCCAAAGAACAGAGGTATTTATGAGAGCACATTGCAGGCATATGTGGTATCAGATAGAAAAATCACACACTATGTAGTATGAATACTACATTCATTATCTTATGATATGTCCCAAATTGAAGATATGTAGGATTATTGAACTGTTTATATGCCATCTATGTTATAATTTAATTACTTCTTTTGTCATTTTCTCTTTGTAAAATCCTAGGCTATTCTCTTCTCCCAACTTTACCTTTTCCCTTCTGCAGATGAACAAGTTAAGGATTATGAAGTTGGGAGAAGATAATCTGTATGTATAATGATGTTTAATAAGACATTTCCTGTAGATATAATATTTTGACAGACATTCCATCACTTAAATAGAACTAGATACAATGTTTTGAAACTGGCTTGTGACTCTTAGTTTATTACCCTACTCAAGAACATAAGTGAAATTTGTTTGAAAGTTATAGATATTAGAGATAGTGGATTTATTTAACAGGAATTACCAGTTCACTATGTTTTGGAAGTTAACTTATATCACTTCAAGCTGTGTGAGCGAAGTTCAAGAAAATCACTTGTGGACTTGGGTATATGTGCTTTGGCAACTGCATAGTTCAGGCAATAATATCTACCTCGACTCTAGCTTGTCTAGGTTGTCATCTGCTTTGGGGCTGAAGATTTAGACAAAATTCTTAAGGATTCAGTGGGTCATAGACCCTGCAGGATGGAGTCAACCATGAGCCATTTTGATAAGCATTGCACATTAAAAAGGCCTTGCTTCCAGAGGCAAGGTGATATCGATAGAACAATGATGGTATCGATATTCAAATGAGGAGTTCAATGGCAGAGTTGTATAAGAAGTGGAATTTTCTACTGCAATTGTATAATCTCAAACTATTAAAAGTGATGTAGAGAAGAAAGAGATCAAGCACCTCACCTTTCCACCTACTAACTCCCAGGTGAAGTAAGACCAAGGCAGTGAGGGAGGCTGTACTAAACTGAGAGTGTAAGGTTTCTATTTTACACAGTTCTGGATGTTCGAATGCTGGGTAAAAATGCATATATACACACACATACCCTATATATGCATATATACACATACATAAATGTCTTATATACATATATAAACATATCCTATGTACATATATATGCCTATATATCTATAAACAGACATATATTTACATATACCTATCTATACATACACACATACATATATATACACTATATATACATATATACATGCCCTATGTAGATATATATATACCTAAAGATACATATATATATAATACTCTCTCTCTATATATATATCTATAAACAGACCTGTTTACATTATCTGTATCTATACCTGTATCTCTCTCTCTCTCTCTCTCTCTCTAAATATATATATATATATATATATGATATGCCTATATATACACATACATACAATATATACAAGGGAAGTCCCTCAAAAAAGTTGAATTATTTGGAGGATGGGCCTCTTGTAGTACATTCAAAACTTGTTCTTCTAGATGAAACAAATCATTAACCAAAGTTTTTATCTGCAAGTTTTGAGAAGGATGCTTCAGGATTTGTGTAATAAAAGTCTCAAGTTGTGGCAAAAACGTGACTGGTTCTTCCACCATGACAACATACCTGTCTATATCATACTGAGTGTTCAGCAATTTTGACCAAAAATGGGATGACCTCCATGCCCCACCCTCCCTATTCACCCAATCTCACTCTGAGCGATTTTTTTTCCTGTATAAGAAAATATCCTCAAAGGGAAGCATTTGTTCAATGTGGAAGAGGTGAAACAAAAAGTGGCAGAAGCACTAAAATCAAAACTGATGAGTTAAAAAACTATTTTGAGCAATGGAAAAAGCATCTTGATAGGTGTATTGCATCAAACAAAGAGTACTTTGAAGGTGACTGAAGTTTAAACATGTAGGGCTAAATACACAAATTTTTATAAATAAATTCATTTTTTCATCCCTCCTCGTATACATACATACAAGTCTTATATAGATATACATACCTATAGATATATACATACCCTATATACATATATGCACATATACATATGCACATATACATATCCATGTATATATACACATATCTGTGTGTGTGTGTGTGTGTGTGTATTTGTGTATATTCATATATACATACCCATATACAGACACATACATAGCCTACCTAGCAGGGAAACATGGACCACCTTGGATTTCTGCAAAACATCACACTGACTCTTCACACTGATTATGTTATATTCATTGGACCAGATGAGTTGAGAAGTAGCTAGCTCCCAGAGGTGTTGGTGAAATATGTACTCCAGAGAGTGAGTCCAGATTCTTATCTGAACATTCTACAGATTAACAGTTTGGGCTCAGCCATAACCTCTTTGGAGGTTCTAAGAGACCAGTGGACAGGGATATGTCAGAATATGCCCTCTAAAATAAAGGTTAATTATTACATTTTGCACCTCCTCTCAGGAAAGGAAAGAATATTATTTGATGGGCCTCTTTGGGTTCTGAATTCAACCTGTTTTATGCTTGGGAGTATTGCTATGGCTTGGTTACCAAGAAGAACGAAGGGCCATCGGCTTGAGTGGAACCCAGAGAGGAAAGACTCCTGCAGCAGTTATGGGCGGTGTGATGATAAGCCCTGCTGCACCAGCTGTGCAAGTCAGCAGACACAGTGTTGAGGGCAGTAGGAGAGACAGCATAAAGTAAGAAAAATGAGGTCTCCTTTTAGTATTTAAATCCTTAGCCTTTCATGGAGAATACTGGATCACTTTCTTTTGACTCCAAACTTTTGGTCATGCTTTACAAGATGCCTAGAAAGTGGGGCAAATGCTAAATGTTCAACATCAATAGGAAGAATATGTAGTATAGTCAGTGCATTGATCTCACTTGGGAAGTTTAGCAGACTGGACAAATGGTTCAAAATAGAGAAACTCTAAATATAACATTGGCCTTTTGAAGTAACACGTGCCATTTCAGAAGAGAACTATGGGACACATATCCATACAGATTTTTCTGATATCTGAAATTACTTAGAAGATCTGGAATAAAGTAAAGAAATTGTGAACAAATGTATTGATTCTGAGAGTTCTTCATATTGCGAATAGAGTCTGTTCTCTAGGTTTGAACTTAAAATCCCAAATTATGATGGTCTACTCTCCAGGAGTCAGTGAAGAACGAAAGCAATGAGGATATTGAGAACCGAGGAAATCTCTGTACCGTGACTTAGATAGTAATAATAGACTATCTATGTCAACATTATTTAGTTGTGTCTTCCAGGAAAAGCTTTCAAGAGAAATATGAGACTAGGTTAGTAAATAACTTTAATATTCTCTTCAGGAAATCTCTACAAACCAATTTATCAAGGGCTATAGTGAACTTATCTGGGCAAACTGCCTACTTATGAAGTAGCAAGCTGACTTTAGGACCTGATCTCGCTGTATTGCTATTCCTAAATTTTTATATCACAAACCAAGTCAATTCTACATCAGCGCTCCATTTGGAAAACATATCAAATCATGGAAGCCCAGCCTGAAAAGTCTCCAAAAAATATTTCACATATAACTTTCCTCTACTGAAACACTGAGTAGTCTGGCAAAGGGATGCTTTCCCTTACTGAAATAAGTTAAAATAATCTTAACTTTGCTTTAGTAACAGAGTAGTCTGATAATGGAGAATTCGACAATATATTCAATTGACTAGGAATGGTCTTGAAACATAGTCCCTGCCAATTCAAGTTATTTTTTAGAAATTTAGCTTGATTAAATATTTCAAGTTTTATACTGCTTGCTCCTTTAAACAAATAAAATTTAAAATTAAGAATTGCTAACTGACATCTATGTTCTTTGGTGTGCCAGAGGATGCAGAATAAGCTGATCTGAACCCATAAAAAACATGTGTGAACACTCAGAATGTGAAGAAAGTTGAAGAGAAAATATTCTACACTCTACTAGAAACATATTCCAGTCAATGTTTAAATCTTGGTCATATAATTTTGGGCTTGGGGCCCTTAATGTTTTCTATTTTGCTTATAATGGCTTCTGTAGGATTTTTCTGAAGATGACCCATGAAATTTTAACAAATAGGCAGGAGGTAGATCATGGAGAGTTTTGACATTATGGTAAAAATTCTAACTATATCTAAAAAGCAATGAATAAATTTAAGTCAGAAATTGGCCAAATTTATATTTTAAAGGATCACAGTTTTTTCCTAATGTACTGAATATGTTACAAGAGAAGAAGCTGAGAAGAGAAGTTCATTAGCAGTCTATTGAAAAGAAAAGATATTGGATATTAGAACAGGATATATTAGTAAAAACAGAGATATACAGATAAGTTCAAAATGTTCTAGAAAGTAAACTAAAAACTTTTGTGTTTAGTTGGATGAACTAGTGGGTATAAGTTAGAGGGAAATGAAAGCCAGGAGTGATTCTACATTTTGTTCGAGGCAAATGATGATTATGCCATTGGCCAAAAAACAATACTAAATAAGAAGCAAATTTTGCAAGTGGGGTAAGAGGAGATTCTGGAAAGTGATGCGGTCACTGTTGAACATGTCAAGTGTGTTATCTTGGGACAGCCAAACAAAACATTCAGTAGGGAGTTAAATTTATTGGTCAAAAGTTTTAAAGAAATGACTGCAAAACCAAATTTGCATCGTCAGCATTTAGAAGCAACTAATCCAAGGGAATTGATAAGATCAACTAAAAAGAGTAGAACCAGCCAAAGAAAGTAGTAGATGGCTTAGGTTCACATCTTTCTAAATAAAATGCTTAAAGACAGAGAAAATGGTGACCCAGTATCATGGAATTAAAGGATTAACCAGAGAAAAAGAAACAATTCAGAAGTGTGCATGAGTCTATTTGGAGAAGAGATAGACAATGCTGAAAATAATGCCAAAGAGAAGTCAAGAAAGATAAGGACTGAAAAGAGTATTATTTACACATAGGTGACTGGTGTGATGTGATGGCAGCAATAAGATTCTCAGGGGGAAAGTTCTAGATAAGTAAATAAATATATTTAAGCAATGTAATGTACAAGGTTATGATAACTAGATATTCAGCTAATCAAATAAAACATTTCTATTCTATCACTTCTACTTTATCCTCTTCTTTCCCTAAGTATGCAAAAAACCTCTCTCCTTGTCCTTAGAACAAAAAGCATAAAAATGCTTAATTTTATAGTATAATGCAGGGGGCCAGCTCCTGCAGATATTGGGGCTCCCTGGTAGGAAAGATGGCATCGGTGATTAAACTGGAGGGATAGATATTAGAAAGAAGAAAGAAAGAGACTGGACTCTGTCTAGTGCAGAAGTCGTTTAATGGGACAAACCATAAGCTTCTTATCCCAAAGTTTCACAGGCAAAATCACAAGACTTTCATGTGAAAACAAAGCCAGGTGGATGAGGGGCGCCCCCCCCCCAGATGTTTCCTCAAGCATGAGGAAGAACAATCCCAAAATTATCCTACTGTTCCTAATGCTTGGTTAATGTTCCTCAAAAGCAATACAACAATTCTAACATATAATATTCTAATAATCAGTAACTTCCAAAGCTTATGCATATACAACACCTAATGACTAACTTAAATCCTGATACCATTCTATTCTATGCTAATTCTACCTACACCATAGAAAACTCTTAATTATAGCTCAAACCAGTTTCTAAAGAATGTGGCCCAGTCCAAAGATCACACTGGGCCATTTCTAGGAACAATTGATTACAATCTCTTAACAAAATGGCTATTTTGAAATCCTATATATCTATCTTAACTTCTATAAAAGTTTCTAATTCCTAATCCTAATATATAAAGCTGATCATCAGCAATAAAGTTTCTAAAAATAAAACCCAAATATAAACTGTAAATTGTACTAGCGCTAAAAACCGCAATAGCAGAAAATGAGAACAATGAAATATCTAAAGTTAGCTGTATTCTTATTAAACCTCAAAATATCATGTTTGATCATGCTTGAACTAACATAATTCCCTGACATTAGCACAACCTAGTCTACGGTACTTTCTGTTAGTAAAATAAATTCAATTTCTATAATAAGTAGAAAAACCCTACACTAATTGTAGCTAAAACCATTTTAAAAGAATGTAGCCCAGTCCAAAGTACACGCTGGGCCCTTAGGAATGTGGCCCAGCCCAAAGTTCGTGCTGGGTCATTTCTGGTAATTCTAGATAATCATCTATACCACCTAAAGCTGGAAACAGCTCTCCATATGCATATACTAATTCTACAAATATACTTTTAAATCTTATAAAGAAGCTTATACCGTATAAAAGGTTCCCAAATGTGACCTGAGTTTGAATTATATCTAATACCTAAGCCGAAACCGCAGTTCATTGGATAAGGAACAATGAGTTTCTAGAGCTAGCCATGCCTGTCACAGTCACAGAGCCTTCAGCTAAGGCCAGCAGAGTTCCTTTTGGCTAAGTGTGCTAAATAGAAAAAGGGAGAAGGGAATGGGGTCAACAGCTCCCAAACACATCCTAGTGGTCTCGGGGTCCATGGCCCTCCCTGATCCCTAACATTCAGTGGCCCTTCGTGGCCGGCTCCCAACAGTACAAGTCATTATTCTGTCACCCGTGTACTTCTCCCACCACCAAAACAATACTGGAAGTTGAGCACATTACCACACTTAGCACCCTCACCATGTGAAACCCTGAGCCACCTCTTTGGAGAGTCCTTACCAGCAAGAAGGCCCTCACCAGAGGTGGCATCTTATGCCCCAAATTCTCAAACTCCATAACCAAGGTTAAAGGAATTTACTGGGCAACATGTTAGTTTTTGTCTCTCCAGGAAACAGCAAAATGAGGAGATTATAAAATATCTTTTCAAAAAACCAAATCTTAGAACCCCCATTTTGAGACTGGTTTAAGATGTCCTATGAGAAGTAGCTAGTGTAAGTTTCTCCTCTGGTGTGAACCAAAATAGAGAGAGTGCCTCAGCACTGAGAGAGTATACCAGTAAAGCATACACCATGACTCATAAAAGATGTGACAAGAACCACAGAGTGCAAAGAAGAAAAAAATCGATCATTCTGGGTTTGAACCAGGCAGACTCACTTAGATCACTGCACAAAAAATGAGCAACCTCCAGACACAACAGGGGAGGTGAATGAGGAGAATTCAGGAATTCTGTGTTCCTGCCATGAACCTTGAAACCCCTCTGAATCCCCACAGGATTAGAGTCCCTCATGGGAAACTGCCTTATCCACAACCATGCTCTCCTGAAACCCACATGGAGTGGTGTGGGGGGGGGACCTTAAGTGGCTTCAGCTTCAATTTCCTGAAAACACAACCCTTGCTGAATGCTATTTTCCAGTTGATCTTGGGGAGAATAGGAAGACCTGATGCTTTCATTTGCCCCAAGAGCAAATCTACTATGGCAGACAGTTCCTGGCTGCTGTGGGCTCCTGTGAGAAGACCTGGCACTGACCACACTTTTATATCCTGAATGCAGAATGTCTGAAGGTAAGTCAGAAGAGCTGGGTGGGACTCATTTCCCTAGTGACCTTTTATTTCCCATGTAAACTCTTTTGTGTAGCCTCTGTGCAATGCAGCAGCTAGGCACTTCCTTAGGGGCAAACCTGCAACCACCATCACAGCTGACTCTCTCTTGCAAGTACCACCTCCTGACTGGAGGTGAACAGGCACAGCCTATTATATCTGATACATTGCCACAGTTTTTTGCGGGGGTCCCACCTCGCAAGGGTCATGAGATCTCCTGAAGGAGAGACGGATAGGCGAAAGACGAAAACATTATACCCGGACACCTGCTTCTTGAACAGATGACAATTTAAAGTTAGTTAACACAGAGCTTTTATACCATTCGTAAAGGGGCAAGACAAAGAAAATTCCTTCACATACATATCCTCTACAAGTTACCACCATCTAGTGGTCTTGGCAATAAACAAGCCAAGAACCCTGTAAACATTCAGATAATGAGTCTTATTCATAAGACCAAAGATGATAGTTTTAGTCCAAAGTCCCAAATTACAGTCCTTGAACTGTCTCCAGAAACTTTAGGAGTAGTCTTCCTTCTGGGGCTTTATGGCCTTCAGAGTTCTGTAATCGCATTTCTTGTCCAGATGTCTTTACTTTTCTCTTATCCTGCAGTGCTTGTTTCTAAAGAAAACTCAAAAGAAGCTTTTAGTAATGTTTCCTAGGCCCCCAAGGTTGCTTTCTGTCTTTAGCTAAGTTATCATAAAAGTATCTGATTAGTATATTATGAGTTCAGTGAAAACCCACTCTGTAAATGTTAACTTAGAGTTTTAACTATTGAATTAAGTAAAAACCTTAACGATTAATCTTTATCCTAAGTCAGTGAAAACAGTGTTATAAATCACCCACATAACTCCTATATAAGTGTTAGAACTTATAATGAATTCATAATGAACTTACTATAAACTTGTGCTTCTAAAAAACCTTATGTCTAAACACTAAACGACATAATTCTAAATCAAATAAGGAGTGAGTATACTTATACCATTTATTACTTGAGCAATATCTAGTAACTTATAACCAAGAGAAAGAAAGCATTCTTGATGTGCTTCAGATTTTAACCCTTGCAGATGTTAGAAAAGGCCAAGCAGTACAGTGGGAAAATGATAAAATGAACCATGACATTCTCAGGTTAGCTGTGAGTACTTTGCATAAATATGCCATTTTCGTCTTCCACGAGTGCACAGAATTTCTTCAGCCGTACCAACAGCAAGGATGGAAGATAGAAGGGCCTCAGCTGCCCGGACTCGCTTTGCGGCCGGGGGGTCCTCAGCACACCTGGACTTTGTCAATCAGGCGGGCCTCCAAGGCTGGCTCCTAACAGTTTTTAGACAGGTCGTTCTCAGAACCCAGCTAATGCTACTATGTAAGTCAATCTGGACACCTAAGACACCTTGAGCCTGTGCAGGTACCAGGCAGAACACCACCACAACTGTCAGCTGAGAAGATCACCACACCAAGGTTACATATATAACCAAGGGACACCTACAGTGTCTATGTTAGCTCCTTGTCAATCTCAGAAGAAGAAATGGTTTACCCAAATGAGAAGGAACCAGAAAGATAATTCTAGCAATATGAAAAAAACAGATATTTTAACACCCCCAAAGGACCACACTAACTCTTCAGCAATGGACCCTAACCAAAATGAAATCTTTGAAATTCTTTGAAATTCCAGAGATAGAACTGAAAAGGTTGATAATAAAATTGCTGAATGATATCCAACAGAAAGTTGAAATCCACATAAAGAAATAAATAATTTTAAAAGTTATTTAAGACATGAATGAAAAATTCTCCAAAGATATAGATATTAAAAAAAAAAAACAAAAACAAAACAAACTTAACTTCTGGAAACGAAAGACTCATTTAGGGAAGTAGAAAGTCCAGTAGAAAGTCTTAACAGTAGACTAGAACAAGTAGAAGAAAGGATCTCAGAACTTGAAGACAAGAATTTTGAATTAACCAAATAGGACAATAATAAATAAAAAGGAATCAAGAGGATTAAAAATAGTCTCCGAAAAAATATGAGTTTGTGAAAAAAAATCCAACTTAAGAATTATAAGAGTTTCTGAGGAAGAAATCAACAGGTTTAGAAAGTCTATTAGGGAGAATAATGAAGGAAAACTTCCCTGTCCTTGCCAGAGATTTATGCAACCAGATACAAGAAACTCAAAGAACTCCTGGGAGAGTCATTGCAAAAAAGTCATCCCCCAAACATAAAGTCATCAGATTATGCAAATTTAATGTGAAGGAAAAAATTCTAAAGGCAGTAGACAAAAGCATTAAATAACTTACAAAGGTAAATGTGTCAGACTAACACATAAGTTTCATAAATGAAACTTATGATCATGCCACTGTACTTCAGCTTGGGCAGAAAAGTGAGAATCTGAGTTTACAAAGAAAGAAAGAAAGAAAGAAAGAAAGAAAGAAAGAAAGAAAGGAAGGAAGGAAGGAAGGAAGGAAGTAAGTAAGGAAGGAAGGAAGGAAGGAAGGAAGAAAGAAAGAAAGAAAGAAAGAAAGAAAGAAAGAAAGGAAGAAAGAAAGAAAGAAAGAAAGAAAGAAAGAGAAAGAAAGAAAGAAAGAAAGAAAGAAAGAAAGAAAGAAAATGAAAAGAAACCCTGAACAATAACAAGTAGTAAGATTGAATCAGTAATTCAAATTCCTCCCCCCCAAAAAAATCCAGGACCTGTTGAACTCACAGTCAAATTCTACCAGACTTTCAAAGAACAACTGGTAATAATATAGTGAAACTAGACTAAAAAATTGAAAATGAGGAAATTTTCCCTAGCTCATTCTAAGAAGCCAGACTCATCCTAATACTAAAGCCAGAAAAAGACAAACCAGAAAACAGTAATTATGGACCAATAGCTCTGATGAACATAGATGGAACAATTCTTAACAAAATACTACCAAACTGAATTAAACCCCAAACACAGACACACACACACACAAAACCCTCCCCTATCTAGTGGGTTTTATCCCAGGAATGCAAGGATGATTCAACATATGCAAGTTAATATACATGGCCCACCACATAAACAAAATTAAAAACAAAAATTAGATAATCTTTTCACTATATGCAGTAAAAGCATTTGATAAAATTCAGCATCCCTTCCTGATAAAAGCCCTCAGCAAAATAGACACACAAAAAACCTTTCATCAAAATAATAAAGATTATATATGACAAATCCACAGCCAATGTCATCTGAACAGAGAAAAGTTGAACACTTTCTCCCTCAGAACTAGAGCAAGGCAAGGATGCCCATTTCCACCACTTTTATTCAACACAGTACTGGAAATCCTAGCCAGAGCAATCAGGCCAGAGATATAAATAAAGGGTATACAAATTGGAAAAGAATAAGCCAAATTATCTCTGTATGCCTATGATATGATCCTACACCTAAAGAATGCCAAGACTATTAAAAAAGATTCCTGGACTTGATAAATTAATTCAGTAAAGTTTCAGTGTACAAAATTACCCCACACAAATCAGTAGCACTGCTCTACACAATGGATCAAGCTTAGAATCAAATCAAGAACTCAAGTACATTTAAAATAACTGCCAAATGTCTAAAATACCTAGAGGTATACTTTTTAAAAATATTATTTTAAAGATGTGGGGTACAATTCAGGATTAGGTATACAAGTGGTCATTGTGCAGGTAAAGTTTGGGCTTTCCTTTGGTCCCCATTTCTCCTGATTTGAGATAAGTTACCCTTATTGTTGAAGTGTGCTCCCTCTCGCTCCCCTGGCAGTTTCCCTCTACTGTCAATCCCTTTCTTACAGAATTATGATAATTATTCAGGGTATACTTTAACCAAGGAGGTGAAAGATCTCTACAAGGAGAACTACAGAATACTGGTGAAAGAATTTATAAACAACATAAGCAAGTGGAAAAACATCCCATGCTCACAGATGGAAAGACTCAGCATTGCTAAAATGACCATATTACCCAAAGTAATTTACAGATTCAATACTATCCCTATCAAACTATTAATGTCATTTTTTGCAGAATTAGATAAAAATAATCCTAAAATTTATATAGAACCCAAAAAGAGCCAGAATAGCCAGAGCAATCCTAAGCAAAAAGAACAAAGCTGGAGACTTCACATTACCTGATTCAAATTATACGACAAGGTTATAAAACCAAAACATCACGATCCTGGTACAAGAGCAGACACATGTATCAATGCAACATAATAGAACATCCAAAAATAACCCCAAATACTGAAAAACAACTGATCTTCAACAAAGCAGACACAAACATACACTGAGGAATAGACACCTTATTCAACAAATGGGAAAACTGGATAGCTACATGCAGAAAAATGAAACTAGATCTCCATCTCTCGCCATAAATAAAAATTAACTCAGCATGAATTGAAGACTTAATTGCCCAACCTGAAACCATAAAATTCTAGGAAAAAACTTAGGAAAAACTCTTCTAGACATTGTTACACAGACTAAAATCCCAAAAGTAAATGCAACAAAAACATAAATGACTAATATTCCGAAAGTAAATGTAACAAAAACAAAAACAAACAAGTTAAACTTAATTTAACTAAAAAGTGCATGCTCAGCAAAAGAAATAATCAGTACAGCTAATAGATAACCTACTGAATAAGAGAAGATATTCACAAACCACACATCTAACTGAGGACCAATACTCAGAATATACAGACAGCTCAAACAAATCAGCAAGAAAAAAGCAAATAGCCTCATTAAAATTTGAGAAATGACACGAATAGATATCTCTCAAAACAGGATAACAAATGGCCAAAAAAATATTAAAATGCTCAACATTATTATTCATCATGGACATGCAAATTAAAACCACAATAAACAGGTAAGGTGGCTCATGCCTGTAACCCTAGCACTTTGGGAGGCGGTGGCGAGAGGATTACCTGAGCTCAGGGATTCGAGACCAGACTGAGCAACATGACGAGACCTCATATCTATAATAAATCAAAAAAATCAGCCTGGCATGGTGGCACTTGCCTGTGGTTCCAGCTACTTAGAAGGCTGAGGTACAAGGAACGCATGAGCCAAGCAAGTCGAGGCTGCTGTGGCTGTGAGCGTGCCACTGTACTCCAACCTGGGTGGCAGAGTGAGACTCCAACTCAAAAAAGAAAAGAAAAAGAAAGGAAAAAACCACAATGAGATTCCTATGAATACTACATTTTTCATTATTGTTTTCTAACATTTAATTTTTAAAAGAATGTTTTAGACTCTTCCCTTTATATTAATGATTTAGTTAATAGTTTGAAAAAGCAAAAGTGAAACTCAATTAATTGGGGTTACCTGAATGACATCCTTTGAAATATCCACTAAAAAAATGATCAGATCTCTGAATATACTTTTACACAACTATCTGCAATGGAGGGTTTTGTTCATTTTCTTTTAATTAAAGAACTCTAAAGAACAGTTGCAATCTAGAAACTTTTTCTGACATTTGGCTCACTCAGATTTAATCAGAGTGGGACAGCAGCAAATGTTCTCTAGAGTCTAAAGCATAAGAAAAGCAAACAGAGTTACCATTAAAAAACTTAAAGCAAAGATCCCTTAAGTAAAGCAAATGTGCATCTTGCTGTAGTTGAGAGTTAGCATAATTTTCGGTTATAATAAAGGCAGCTCTGCAGCAGTTATACTCAATTTCCATACAGTCAGAATCAAATAATTTTAGAGCATGGCCAAGAAATAAATCAGCAGGACCTCTAGAAAGTTATTTCCAGCTAGCTTACATACTATTTTTTTACTGATGTTGGTTAAATATTCTCATGATACTCTATGAGAAAAAAACATAAAATTTACACAAATGCCCCTCTTTTTTAGCTGTCATCTGTTTAGTCAAATGTATGCAGTTTAATTTCATACTGTACTGCAGTAATTTCCTGTAAAGGGTCAGAAAATAGATAGTTTCAGCCGTGCAGGTCTTACCATCTGTTGTGACCATGGAAGTCTGATATTGCAGCATGAAAGCTGTCAGAAAGCCGGGTTTGGTGGCTCAGCCTGTAATCCTGCGCCTTTGGGAGCTGAGGTGAGTGGATTGCCTGAACCCACGGGTTCGAGACCCGCCTGGGCAACGAGACCTCATCTCTACAATAAATCAAAAAATCAGCCGGGCGTGGTAGCGCATGCCTGTAATTCCCGCTACTCGGAAGGCTAAGGTGGAAGGATCACCGGAGCCCAGCAGGTGAGGCTGCGGTGGCCGGGAGTGGCCACTGCACTCCAGTCTGAGTGACAGAGTGAGACTTCAACTCAAAAAAGAAAGAAAGAAAGAAAGAAAGAAAGCAGTCAGAAGCATGTTGGATGGGTGTGATGGCTCACACCTGTAATCTTAGCACCTTGGGAGGTGGAGGTGAGAGGACTGTTTGAGTCCAGGGGTTTGACACCAGCCTGGGCAACAAAAAAGTTTTTGAAAATTAGCTAGGCATGGTGGCACAGACCTCTGGTTCCAGCTACTCAGAATTCTGACGCAGAAGGATCACCTGAGCCCAGGAGGTGGAGGCTGTGGTGACTGTGTGTACTTCAGCCTGGGCAAGAGAGTGAGACTTTAACTTGACAACAAAAAGCAAAAAAGAAAGTAGTCATAAACAACATGTAAATGAATGGGTATTGATGCGTTCCAATAATGTTTTATTTACAAAAACAAGCAGTGAGCACAGAAGATAACTTTATATCTTTGAGACAACTTTATATCTTTGAATATCTAAAAGTGCCTTTTAAACTTCATCTATTAATAGCATTTATTATTTATTTGATTGTCTGCTATTTTTCCCTTGCACTGAAATGATCAGATTATTTGATATAATTTTGAGAGTATTAATTTTTTCATTTTTGTTATACTTTAGTATATTAAGAATGCTTTAAGTGTGCTGACAATAATGCCATCCAAATGGTGAAACAGTGAATTTCTGAAAAACCAATTCAAACCTGGGGTTTATTGGTGACTAGCAAAGCCAGATATTAATTATAGAAGTTCATTTTTATTCAAGTGTTTACCATATCACAGAGAGGTTCTGCAATTCATCTAGTCTATTTGATTTTAGGCCATTAATTGAAAATATTAGATTTTCAAGTTTAAAAATGAATTTGACACTAAAAGTAGTGACATTCCCCACTTAATGATTTTGTCACATAAGATTCACCCCTGGAATGATCATGCACATTACTGAACTGTAATTGGGAAAGACAAGTTGCCAATAAAATTTCTCATAGTCATAAGTAAACATACGTCACTTTTATCAACTCTGCCTCATATATTGATATTTTGTCTATGTGATAATATTTTATGGCTCTAACTTTGGGTAATCAATTCTGGAAATAAAAAAAAAACTAATAATATAATAGCCTAAATAGAAGACAAGAAATGGAAAACAAAATGATTATAAATAATAGAAGATGTCAATTGTATAATTCCACTTTTTAGAATTGGGGAATAAATGTCTAATAAAATTATTGCATTTCTCAAATACGTTTACAAAAGAAAACTAATAAGATACTGAGTTTTGTTAGGTTTAGGAGGAATTTAGCACTTTATATTTTAAAAAGACAGACTTTAAGTATTTAAATTTTGTGACAGCGTTCTTTGATATATAGGCATGTATGTGAATAAATGAACAACTTTTCAGCGTAGTGTAATCTCTGGGAAATTCTTTAATCATCTTGGCTATGTAAGCACCTATGAAAACAATGTTGTCCTCACCTACACTTTTAATTTCCATTTTCTTAATTTGTATCTATTAAACTATCTCATTTAAATTCATAATTTTTCACTAAAAGGCTTGAGCAGTGATGTGGGAAGGATACTCCTGGGGACTTTTCCCCCCCAAGTTTTGTCAATGATGAATTTCATACCTTAGTAAATTTTGAGTAGACTTTTATTCTTGGCAATATATTTCCAGATGGATAAAACACATTTCATTTAAAACAATACCAAATGTTTTGAAATTGACTTCTCTTCTAAATTAGCACATTGATCACTCAGAATAAGTCAAAATTCAAGAAATCATATACAGAAATATTATGAAGAAGGAGATGTTGAAGTCTTAAGAACTTTAAAAATATGCTTACTGCATCTACCATATTAAACCGTGAGCATTAAACCATATGTGCTTCTCTCCCATTGATTTTCTATCCACATCTCTATCCACAAGCTGTTTTAAGCAATTTATTCTTTATTTATCCTTATATCTCTACATACCGGTTTTATATAGTTATATACAAATAGTCATAGTTTTATATATATGTAGAAGCTTATTGGTTTTCGCTTATGTATCAGTAATGACGTTGTCCTTGACAAAGATGCAATTAAAAAAATGACATTGTCCTTGACAAGGATACAATAAAAGTAAAGACATGGGATCAAAACTCTACAATCTGCTAATTAAGTAAATTTAGAATTCTGACAGTACCTTTAAGGTGCAGAGTATTGTGCTGCACTTCTTGAGTGGAATAAAACATTGTAGTTTTGTCTACAAAAGCTTATCATAAGAAAGTTATAGTAGAAAAACTGTATAGTCTCCATTGCACATAAGTTTTGAATAACAATAACCCACTGCTCTGCTTTTGCAGCCTCAAATTTGAAACCCTGGCAGTAATTTTTGTACTGTGTGGTATAGCCCTTTAGCATAATTTACTAAAAACAAGCAACTGAGGAGAGGCAATCCAGTAAGATTCTGTACTAATCCTTTGAATTTTGAAATATTGTGTTTTATATCTGTTTGGTCTGATACATTAAGCATAACTAATGCAAGTTGAACATCCCTAATCATAAAGTACAAAATCTTAAATGGTCCGAAAATTCAAAGCCTTTTGAGCACCAACATGATGCCCACATGCACTGACTACCCCAAATCAGTATGCTCACCAAAAGTAGAAAAATGGCACATGTGCAGGTTAGACAGGCAGGCCAAAGGCAAGTTCCTCATGTTGTCCCAAATGGGGTCAAGACCTACGGCATTGCTTAGTCTGCTCCATGGTGTGAAGATATTGCTGAAAATATCAAGAAGTCCTGCAGATACCTCAATGGGTAAAAGTTACAGAAAAGGAGTAAGTGTTTATGTTTATCTATAGCACAGAAAGTCAAGCTTTTGGAGAAACTGAACAGTGGTGTATGTATGTGTGAAATGCCTTACAGGGTAGCATGGTGTTGGAATGGCCACCACATATGACTGAAAAAGGAGGATAAACCATTGGAGTTCTATAATGAAAGTGATGAACAGAAGTTAAGAAAAATAGAAAATACTGCATAAATCTAAACCCCAAAATCTTGATTGAGCATTGAAGTGAATCTGTCAGTGTTGCAGAAAACACATGCCACTTAATGGAGTGCTGATCATGAATCAAGCAAATGTCTTAAAGTGAACTTACAATTGAAGGAAACTGCGAGTATTCCATAGACTGGTTGCTGAAATTTAAGAAAAGGCATGTTATTACATGTTTAAAGATTCGTTTTAATAAATCATCTGCTGCTTGCAAGCCAGTGTAGAAATTCATTGACAAATTTGCAAAAGTCATCATTGATTAAAATACAGTGCCAGAACAAGTCTATAATACTAATAAAATGTCACTGATTTGGTGTTATTTGTCCCAGAAAGATACTGGTAACAGCTTTTGAGACAGCCCCTACCAGAACTGAGACACCAAGGACAGAATAACTGCTGGATATCCTAATGCTGCAGGCACACCAAAGCGAAAGCTCATGTGATAGGCAAGAGCTTTCATCCTCACTGTCTTCAGGGATTGGATATCTTAACAGTCCATTATGATACTTGAATCCCCAGGGACATCCTTTCTGATTGGTTTCATAAACATTTTGCACTAGCAGATCATGGTCACTGCAGGAAAACTAAACTGAGTGACAACTGCAAAATCGTATCATTCTTTGATAAATCTTTTGTTCAGTCTCCAGCTTGATATAATTTAAAAATCATCATGATGGTTAATTGTATATATCAACTTGACCTGGCCATGGCATGGGGTACCCAGACATTTGGTCAAACATTTTTCTGGGTGTTTCTGTGAGGGTATTTATGGATGAAATTGACACCTATATTGATAGACTGAATAATGTAGATTGCCCTTCATAATTATAGTGGGCTTTATTCAGTAATTTGTAGACTTGAATAAGGGCAAGGATGGTGGGATTAATGGTAGTCAATATCTGTCTGGGGTCAGCGGGGCACTCCTTATCAACAAGGGTGCCTGAACGATGCATATTTGTACACCTAACCCTTAACTGTGCCCCACAATTTCAAAATAAAAAATATGTTTAATATAAAACAAAACAAAAAAAAACACAAAAGGCTTATCTTCAGAGTAGAAAAAAATTCTCTTGGCTGATGACCTTCAAAGTGGGACATTGACTTTTTGTGGTTTCACAGCAGCTTCCAGTCTTTGAACTTGACCTAGAATATTGTCTATGCAGGTGTTGGACTAGCCAGCCTCCATAATCGTGTGCACCAAAACTTTATAATAAACCTCTTAACCTAGTGGCCAGGTTTTTTTTCAGAGAAGTATGACTAATACAGATTTTGGTAGCTTAAAGTGTGTGCTGCTGCAATTAATACTTAAAAGTGTAGAAGTGGCTTTGGCGCTGAGTGATGTGTAGTGAGGTGTAGGGGAGGTTTTGAGGTGCATGCTAGAAAAAGCCAAGATTTCATTGAAGGTACTGTTGGTCAAAATATCAGCATTGAAGATGATTCTAGTGAGAGCTCAGAAGAAACGAGTTTTTGACAAAGCATCTACCACCTTAGAAAATGCATATATCATCATGAACAAAAAGTTTGTAGAAATACGAAATATTAAAGAAGCTTCTGGTGAGGTCCTAGAAAGAAATAAGGGACATAATCCTGAAAACTAGAGAAAATGCAATTCTGTTATAAAGTGGCAAAAAATATGGCTGAATTGTGTGCGGTCGTTTTGTGGGATGTAGAACGTGTGAGAGATAAAAGTAAATATTTATCTTAGAAGATATCTAAATAAAGTGTTGAAAGTGCAGCCTGGCTTCTCCGTATGGCTTATAATAAAAGGCAAGAGGAGAAAGATACATTGAAAGAATCATTAAACAAAAAGTAATAAAAACTTGAAGATTTTCAATCTATCCACATTACAAAAAGTGTGAAAGTGTGTTCTGAAAAGAACACCAAGGTTGTACCTAGACAACCACATCATAAAGAGATTACCCATGATTTGAATCAGTCATCTTAGCAGAATTCAGGAATAGGGAACAGGACTATATCAGCAGAGACATGACAAGTTTTAACTAAAGGGGGCAGTGACAGGTCAAACTAAAGAAAAACTTTCATACTTATGAGATTCTATTGGATAAAACAACGGAGATATCCAGTTGATGACATGGCTTATCCTCTAAGAAAAGGGGAGAGTGAACTTGAAGTTGGTTTAGAGACCATCAGGACTGCCATAGCCAACACAGGGCCAGAGCACACCTGCCATGGGGCAAGGCTGTTTTCTCTTAGGATTCAGAGGGTGAGGCCAGGTCAGTCCCTCAGCTCAGCAGGCCAGGCTGCCACCATCAAAGGCAAGGTTACCACTCGGAGCTAAGGCAACAAAGCTGCTACCTAAGGTTATGGCTACGGGGGTGACACAGTTACCTCAGTGAGCTCATCAAGCCAAATTATATTATTCCACAACCTTAAGATCTAAAGCAATTAGCTTTGCTAGGTATTGATCTTATTTGGGATCTATCACTCATTTCTTCTTTCTGACTTCTTTTCTATGTAATAGGAATGTCTACCCTGCCTATTCCACCATTGTGTTTTGGAAGCATATAACTTGTCTGGTTTCACAGGTTCATGACTGAAGAGGAATTTTGCCTCAGAATGAATCATACTTGGAGTCTCATTCATATCTACTTTAGATTATACAGGAGGTACCAAAAAAGGATACACATTTTAAGTATGACTTTTGTTCAAAGGATGGCATTAATCATATGAATGCTTGTGTCACCATGTGGCAAGCAGACAATCAAAGAAAATAGCAGAAGCACAGTTGAGTGAACATCATACTATACATTGCTACCATCATTTAATTCAACTTCACAAAGTAATACATAGATAACATCCTTGAACTGTGTGTACATTTTTGGCACCACTGTATTTAGATGAGACTTTGGACTTGGAAATAATGCTAAACAAATGGGTGAAGACTCAAAGCTGTTGGTATGGGGTGAATGCATTTTGCCTGCAAGAAGGACATGCATTTACAGAAGCCAGAGGACAGAATGTTATAGACTGAATAGTGTTACCATAAAATTAAGATGTTGATGTCCTAACCCCTAGAATGACTGTATTTATAGATAGGGTCTTTAGAGGAGTAATTAAAGTTAAATGAGGTTATAATGATAGGGCCCTAATCTAAAAGAACTAGTGTTTTTACAAGAAGAGGATGAGATACCAGAGAGTGGAGAGTTCTGTCTCTCTCTCTGTCCACCCTTGCACCAAGACACAGAAAATTCAGGTGAATACACAAGAAGATGGCTGTTTGGAGCAAGCCAGGGATAGGAGATTCACCAATCCCAGATACCAACTTCCAGCCCCAGAACTGAGGTACTTTGCTGTGACAACTCAAGCAGACTATAGAATTATTTATGAAAAAAAAACATTAAAAAAAGTTGAATGATAATAGGAGCTAACTTCACCTGATAAGTGGTATTCTCCCTCAAACTTATCACTAATAATATTCATAATCGTTAAATATCAGAAGCATTTTTTTAAAAAATCAAGTATATGACATTATTTTTATTATCATCTTTTCTAATCAACATACCACTGGATACCATAGCCAGTATGTCTATAAATTTGAATTAATTAGACATTTAAGAAAGAGTTTTGATTTTAAGATTAGTATATAAAAATTATTGCATTTCAGTAAACCAGCACAAACTGTTGGAAAATATGACATTAAATATTAGCAGAAATGTACATAGAGAAAGTCCTAAAGAATATGTGCATGAAGGTTATGAAGAAAATTCCGTAACTTCATCTAAAGGCACTAAATAATATTTAAAGGGAAGCGTGCACATGTACTTGCATAGGAAGACCAAATATCTAGCAGTGTCAATTTTCTTTTTTTTTTGAGTTGGAGTCTTACTCTGTCACCCAGACTGGAGTGCAGTGGCTGCTCCTGGCCACCGCAGCCTCACCTGCTGGGCTCTGGCGATCCTTCCGCCTCAGCCTTCCGAGTAGCCGGAATTACAGGCATGCGCTACCACGCCCAGCTAATTTTTTGATTTATTGTAGAGATGAGGCCTCACTGCCCAGGCGGGTCTCGAACCCATGGGCTCAGGCAATCCACTCACCTCAGCCTCCCAAAGGCGCGGGATTACAGACTGAGCCACCGAGCCCGGCTGGTGTCAATTTTCTAATGGATCAGTAAATTCAATGCAACACCAACTTAATATCTTTCAACAGTAATTTCCTTTTATAGAATTTTACAAGCTGTTTCTAAAATCTATCTGGGAAGATCAAGGGTCTAAGATGTTCTAATCTCTGTTACATGCATCAGTGGTTCTCAAACCACTTTCACTAAGATGGTTCTTTATTCATCAGAATCACCTAGGTAGAGAGGGAGTTTTTTATCACCGATTTCTGAGCCCTAACCTGAGAGTTTCTAATTCTGTAGGACTGGAACGATGCCTGAGAATTTGCGTTTCTAACAAGTTCTTAGAGTAAACTGATGCTGCTGGTCAGGAGACCACCTTTCTGAAAAAAATGACATATGAGCGTGTGGACTTTATCTGTATTTCTAGAACTTCCCATCACTTTCATTCTACCATAATGATGAACATCTTAGATTCACAGGAAAGACACTGGATTCAGATGTTTGATGTGCCCATTTTTAAAAATAGTCTTTGATGGTTTATTGAAATATGTAACTTCAGTTTTAGGTCTTTTATTTTCACACTTTCATTTTGGGCTTTAGTTTTTCTGCTATTTTGTATTTTTTAAAATAATTTATTTTAAAGATATGTGGTACAATTCTGTGTTAGGTACATAAGTGGTCATTGTACAGGTAAAGTTTGGGCCTCCCTTTGGTCCCCACTTCGTCTGGTTTGAGATTGGGAACCCTTATTGATGTTGTGTGTTCTGTCCCCTGCATTGTCCCACTACTGCCAAACCCTTTCTTATAATATTCAAATGTTCAGGATCCACTTATGAGTGAGAACATGTGGTATGCAGATCTTTGTTTCTGTGATAGATCACTGAGTATGATAGACTCTAAATCCATCCAAGTTGCTGCAAAGTTCAAAATTTTGTCCTTCCCTTGTGTATATGTACCACATTTTCTTTATCCAGTCCACTTTTGATGTCAGCACTGTTGGTTCCATGTTTTTGCTACTATGAATAATTCTGCGATAAACATGCATTTGCAGGTATCTTTTTTGTAGAACAATTTTAATTCCTCTGGGTATGGAAGGTCAATTTTTAGAATTTTTTGAAATTGCCACACTTTTTTCCACAGAGGTTGTACTAATTTACACTCCCAATAACCCACAATGCACCACAGGTTCTCAGCTTGCTCTTCTGTGACACGAATGGAAGGGACCAGATGACCTTTGTGCTCATGAAAGGTTTTTGGCATCATTTTATAATCAGAAGTTTAGGCAACATGGTAAAATGTAGTTTGATTATGTGTAAATGCACAAAAATGGGTTGGATATTATTGTCCCTTTTGGTCTTTTTCTATTTCGGGTAGACTAATCTGTTTTGATTTATGTGATATGAAAATATAGGTACAATTAGAGGGCAATATTTTTCTTAAGATGCCATGATTTGCTGAAAGAACTGTTATTTATTTGTTGTGGAAGTTTTGGGAAAAAAATTTTCTAAATAGTATTTGAAATATCTAATAAACACAAAGGAAAGTACCTTAAAAATGTCACCCTGCTCTTTACTTACATTAGTATTCTACACTGCACCCAAAGCACACTCCCAACCCAAACAGGTTTTACCCTGCTAGCTCAGTGGAATCAGCCCCAGGACCATTCTCCTCTCAATGAGTTACATCTCAATCAGCAGACACTTCACCGAGGAGACTCGAATGAATTCATGCTTCATTCAGTCACACTCAGTTGAACACAGAGGCCTTGATAATTAAAGGACCACTTTCTCTTGACAGTTCCGTGGAAGCAATCCAGAGCTACTCAGTGCCTGAATTTCCTATTCCCTTGAAACTGGAGCTGTGCAGTGTGCAGGCTGTGAACTTTCCCCTGTAATTTTCTTCCCCTCTGCAGTTTTAAAGGCATATGCACATCGGAGAAATTTCACTAAGGACAGTCACATAACAAAACGTGACTGGAAAGGTCATAAAATATACACCATGTTAATGTCACTCAGATAAAGAGCTCTCCTTCATATAGCGTTAAACATTTGGGATTTAGGGATTAAGGATACTGCTTTTTGTTGTAGTGATTTAAGTAGATATAGTGTTTGAATGTTCAAACAGTTTAATTCTTATTCATTCAGGAAAATGTAAGTTTCAGATTTAGTTTCTGTTTTTGGGGGACCCAGAGAATCAGCACAATGTATGAACTATTTGCTAATTCTTAATTGATTTCAAACTGTGACTCAACTTACCTATTTCCAATTGCACTTTTTTCATCTTTTTATGGATCATGGCTGTGTTATTCTGTTGTGAGCTGCTATGAGAATACCTGAGACCAGGTAATTGCAAATGAACATAAATTTATTTGGCTCATGATTCTGAGGTCTGGGAAGTTCAAGATTGAGGGACCATATCTTGTGTGGGCTTTCTTAGTGCATCACCCATAACAGAAGGTAGAAAGGCAAGAGAGCCTGTGAGCAAGAAAGCAAAAGAGGTTGAACTCACTTTTACCACAAATCCATTCTTGTGATAGTAAAGTGACTCCCTGGACAACAACATTAATCCATTCATGAGGGCTGAGCTCTTAGGACCCAATCTCCTGTTAAAAGTCCCACTTTCCACACTGTTGCACTTGGGATAACGTTTCTAACACATGAGCTTTGGGGAATACATTCAAACAGTGGTAATGTCCTTGACTATTTCTTAAAATGCCATATTTTCATCATTCCTAAATTATTGCCAGTGGCATATTTAGCTCCTTTAATTAACTCTTCTGGCCCTAGAATATTACTGGGTAAGCAAAGCAGCAACTTACTAAATAAAGTTCCTTTTTGTACAGTTTGGTGTCCTTGAAGACTGCAAAGCCTGGACATTTGTAGTAACTGTTTTCCTCAACACTGAAGGGTAAAGCCAAATCAAAGATGTAGATGCTGAGTGTGTGGAAGGGTATCTAAGAGAAATTAAAAGGCTAAAGAGCATATCCTTCTCTAATTCAGCACATAACATCCCAGGTATATGGCCATTTCTCTGCCTAAATGTGAGAAAGTGGCTACATACATTTGAATGAGTTTCCCGGGCTGAAAGAAAATGAATAAAAGGAAAGAAGGAGAAAGAGCCACTGGCCTGCTTCTTTTAATGCCTGCTGCCTTCAAACACTGCAGGTGAAGTCAGTAAAAGGAGTAGTGGGGCAGGAAGGATTTTATGGAACTTTTATCAAAATACTGGTGTTTAGGTCAGTTTTCCCCTCTGTAAAATGGGACTGACAGTAATTTCTACCTTTTATAGAAGGATTGTGAAACCTTGCATTTGAAAAACTTTGTGAGTTATAATTGACTTGTGCCTTGACATGGTAGTGTTATATAAAATGCATAAATTCTAAGCAAGAAACTGAAGGATTTAATAAATATGTATTCCTTGACCTTTTCTAGAAAATCATTAATGAGATCATCCATTATATATGGAAATGGAGCACTATAAACAAAATTCTAACAATACTTCCAAATAGCAATAATTTCTAGTTTTGTTTTTTGTTTCCATTCACAGACATGAATAGGCAAAATTGATTGGAAATAATTTCAATTGTTTTTAGGTCATTAAAATTTAAAATGACTCAATCAGGTAACATCTTTCAAAGAATATTAGCTTAAAAATGGATGAATAATGGATAACCAAACAGCAGTACATCCATACAATGGAATATTACCCATCATAATAAGGAACTTTAACAAAAATTTAATACATTTTATCAAAAACATTGTCTAAACAATAAAGCATACTGACACTGAATGAAAGTAAATGCCACATCAATATGAGAGAATATGACAAACACTGGTCACATAGTCCATAGCAGCTGAGGAAACCATAGCAAAATATAAACTATATGTTGAAAAAGAAATCTGCTTCATGAGAAGATAGTGATTTCTTAACATTCAACTTTCACTTATTGTAACACAAAGGAAACTTCTGGTGAAAAATAATTTAAAAAAACCAAGTGTTTTTTACCTGATGGATTTAAGTCAAATAAAAAGAAGAGATAAAATTGGAGAAAAAGCAGTTGCAATATGTAACTAGGTTTCATAACTGACCTAGGTTCATAAATTGAGTTGTAAATAAGTTTTAAGTCTATTTTTATGGATGTACTAAGACTCTATTCTAAGATGAGATCTTGTTTCCTGGTACATCAGAATCTTCTGGGTGCAGATTAATATTGTACCTTCCTGCTCCCCACCCAGAACACACTTTCTCCAAATCTCCAGGAGTGGAAACACAAGTTTAGCAATTTCCTCAGGGTAAAAACAGCGAAAAGTCATTGTGAGAGGAGGCCAAAGACAGCAGAGTACAGCTGAAGGTAATGATATGCAAAATCACTTCTACCCTGCAGGCAGAAAGCAGACTGGGAGCATGTCCAATATCTCCTTGCTCTGTGATGACCTTCAAAACACCATATCGAGGTGGACTACTCCACTTCTTTAGCCACATTCTTTCATCTGTGTGACTTGATTTTCTGTCTCGTGCTTTAAAAACAACATGAACATCATCCCTGAAGGTGCTATTTACACTGAGAGAGAAATGTGATGCTTTATTCATTAGTAGGAAAAATAGTAGCACCGAAAGAAAACGCAAAGGATGAGGAACTAGAATAGTATCGACTATGTGTGTGACATTTTTCAGTTTACAAGTCAGTTTTTCAAACATAATGTGAATTGATGCTGACAGCAACCTTATGAGATTAAAGAACTACCCTTAGTTCTCTGTGGATTGTTGAACTGGAGCTCAAGATCTATGACTTTTTATTGCAGAAATATGGTTGCTGCCCCAAACCATATATCATAAACATAGAAAATGACTTTGACTGAATATAAATGAAAATGGATCAATCTTTTTATTTTATTTTTTATTTTATTTTTATTTTTATTTTTTGAGTTGGAGTCTCACTCTGTCGCCCAGACTGGAGTGCAGTGGCCGCTCCTGGCCACCGCAGCCTCGACCTGCTGGGCTCCAGCGATCCATCCGCCTCAGCTTTCCAAGCAGCTGGTCTACAGGCACGCGCTACCATACCCGGCTAGTTTTTGATTTATTGTAGAGATGAGGTCTCACCAAGTTGCTCAGGCGGATCTCAAACCCGCAGGCTCAGGCAATCCACTCACCTCAGCTCCCAAGGCGTGGGATTACAGGCTGAGCCACCGAGCCCGGCTGGATCAATCTTTTTAAAAGCATATTATTGCATCTTTATTCAGTATACTAACTTTTCAAATATCTAATTCTACTGAATTCTGTAGCTTCAGAAATGTATTAGCCTTTTAGGAATAAACCCAGACAAAGATGTATCCTGTTATTTTGAGCACTGAAGCACTCAGATTTCTTCCAAATGGAAAATAAAACTATGTATATATGTTGTTAAAGACTGAAAATAACTAACATCATGACAAGCAAACAGGGGTTTATCACTGGTGCAGAGGGTGCTGAAATGGCTCAGGCTGGGCTGCCGGAAAACAGGTGTACCTCAGTTTAGACTTAAATTTTTTGAAACTATGATGAATAATGGCATTTTTCTAAATTTCAGGAGAAAATACATATACTTTTTTCTGTTTAAGATATCCCTACATAATAATCTAAATTCTGCGGTATTTTCTAGAAATGGAACACTACTATAAACAAAATTTTAACAATACTTCCAAATAGCAGTAATTCTTAGCTTTGGGTTTTTGTTTCCATTCACTGACATGAATAGGCAAAATGGAGTGGAAACAATTTCAATTGTTTTTAGGTCATTAAAATTTAAAATAACTCAATCAGGTAACATCTTTTAAAGAATATTAGCTTTAAAAATAGATGAATAATGGATAACCAAACAGCAGTACATCCATACAATGGAATATTTCTCATCAATAATAAAGAACTTTAATAAAAATTTAATAAATTTTATCAAAACCATTGTCCAAACAATAAAGCAAAGCACCCGAGATTTTACTTTTCTTAGAAGTTAACACATTAGTCTGCCATAGTTTATGGATGCTGGTTGAAGACATAAGACTCCTGAGTCAGAGATGAAAGGTAATGCATTACTCACAGTTAGAGTAATCAAAGTATCTGCATTTTTCTACCTATTCTCTGAGTCCTAATTCCTTCATTTAGAAGACCAGATGTAACCTGCATGCAAAGATGATTGTGCTATAGGAAAGGAACAGCGCTTTTAGGAAGTAAAAACTTTAAAAATTAGCAGTAAGTATGTTCATCCTTTGCTCTGAAGATGACATTAACTTTATTATCTTAGATGTTACAATTTCTGTCCTTTGCTCTAGAAAGAGATAGACTATCTTCCAAAGTCATTTGCTCCCCAAAAATAATTAAAAAGATAGTCTGGAGCAAAGTATGTTAGTATCTTGCATGCAAGATATGCCAAAATAAAAAATCCACAAAAACGGTCTCTAATCTCAATGTAACAAACACTACTGATACTAATAGAATACAATAGCTAGTAGTTTTAAAAACCCAATACAGGTATTTCTTAACATCCCTTACTCATGAGAACTTATGTATAATTGTAAAATGCACTATAATTTGCCTAGCAGGAAAAAGAATGCCATTAATGAGTTGTATTTCCACAGTAAGACTTTACCAGTAGCGATCAAAAAAAAATGTAATAAGTAATGTGTAGAGTGGGTCCTATGGCAGGAATGCTCTAAATTGTACCTTAATGATTCCTACCCCTTGGTATTCATGTGCTTGTGTCCTTTTAAGCTTAGGCTGGAGCTAATGACTCACTTTTAACAAACAGACTGTGGTGATGTGAAGTGATGAGATGTCACTTTGGAGACTGACATATAGGAAGCCTGAGGCATCCGTCTTTGGGTGTTCTCTCTCCTTTCAAGTAACTTGTTCTTAGAGAAACCAGTGGAACCTTTGGACAGGTCCCATGGCAGAGAGGTTTCTGGCTGACCACAGGTGAGGAACTGGAGTCCTCAGTTCAACAGCCCACAGGAATTAATCTTGCTGACAACAGGATGAGTGAGTTTAGAAACAGATACTCTCCCAGCAAAGCCTTCAGATGAGAATGAAGCTTTCATCAAGACTTTCATTGCAGGCTTGTGAGACACCTTGAAACAGAGTCAACCAACTGAGCCACACCCAGATTCCACAGACACCATGAGGTAATAGTTTTGGGAATTTGTTTGTTTAAGATGCTAGGGTATGATGTAATCTGCTACGCAGCAATAGGAAACTAATACGAATATTAGTACTGGCAGGTTGAGTTCTACCATAACAAATACCTAAGTGTGGCAGCAGCTTTGGAACTGAGCAGTGGCAGGTTCTGGAAGGATTTTGAGAAGAGTGCTGGAGGAAGCCCACATTGCCTTCAACAGTCTAAAATGTTGTACACTAGGGACATTGTCCCTGAGGCCACTAAAGAAGGTAACGAATGTGTTACTGAGACTTTAGGAAGGCAAACCTGCCTTACATAGTGCCAAGAAGATTAGCAATGCTACTGTTTGCCCTAAAGTGTGAAGTAGAAAATATGCCTGATTACGTGAGTGACCTACCTCGGGAGATTCCCAAGGAAAGTGTTGAATGGGATATATGACTTCTTGAGCTGCTCATAGTAAAATGTGAATATAGACAAACTGGAGAAATGATTAAAGAACAAAAAGGAGCCAGGTCTCGAGGGTTGTGAAAATTTCTTACCTTTCCAAATGACTAAGGACACCAACTTTCAGAGTTGACTGCTGAACAAACACTGAATCCCAGGCTTTGCCAAGAAAACATGGTCTAGTGAAGAAACTGACTGAGGTTGTGACTACAAATGTGTTTATTAAGAAGTTAGAAAGATCAAAGGGGTGCCAAGTCAAAGACTCCCTAAGGAGATTAAAGAGGTGATTCACAGATTCTCTCAATGTAAAAAAATTGGTTCTTTAAGAGGCTTAAAATTGTTACATACCTCAGCCATCTCAACGGGAGCCCAAGGAGTACAAGGGCTTGTCACAGTTACTACGGCTGTGGGTTTTGAAATATAAATGAACAGGGCTCATAAAAAATCACAGAAAGGCCACAGTAACTTTGAGAAAATTATATCCACAGAAACTATGCCACCTTTGAACAGAACAGAGACAGTATGAAATGAAAGTGGTCATTGGATCCATAAAATTCTACTTAAAGTTAGCAAACTGACAAAACTACTTATCTGCCAACCCATGCTACTTTTCACTGGGAGTCAGGGAGAGGGAGGATGACCTAAGAGCAGAAGCCAGAGCCCAGTGTGCACATCCCAGGGCCTTGGGGGAACTTCTTATTTCCAGCCTTGAAACCTAATCAAAGGTTTAATAATCACAGTAAGTCAAGGACTCCTATGTGATCTTTATTGTCCCTGTCCTTTTAAGGAATGAACAAGTGTTCTATCCCTGTCCCAGCATGACGTGGGTGTATGGGATACATAGGACTTGTGTCATGTACTTAGTTTCATAGATCTAAAGATAGAGAAGAAAGGCCCTCTAGGATTTTTTACTAACTTAGTGCAATGCCAGATCTTGAGCTAATATTGTAATGGCATGAGACTGTTGGGAAACTTGAGAGATGGTGAGGATTTTTTGCCTGTAGAAAGGATATAAGTTATTGAGATCAGAGAACACAACGTGGCACACAGAAATAGTAATTCATATAGGCCTAAATGTCCCAAGCTAAAGTTTAAGTTTTGACCTTTACTACCTGGAGCACTGTAAAGAAAATATTTAACCTATCTAATAGTAACTATCTTCGCGGTATATGTATTATATGTGACACTCAATAATTATTGGTAGCAATGAGTTAATAATGCTTTTTGGAAATAAATTTTAATTTGTGACTCCATATTTCTCCTCTAAGTATCACACATCCTTGGTTTGTTTGTGTTAGAGGCCCTGAATAAGATTCAATAAATCTCATTAGTAATCTATCTTCTCTCTCTTTAGTACTACCAGGAGGCCTCTGAATTCTCAGTGAACAAGTATCAGAGCACTTCATGCTCTTAAAAAATCATAAACACAAGTACCAATTTATCAACATGTTTTCTCTTTAAGAAAGCCTACTCATAGTAAGTTATACTACTGTAAACATTAAGATAACAAAAAAGGTAAATGATAAGAATATCTTGCTTGTGTGTTTTTTGTTTTTTTTTTCTTTTTTGGTTTATTTGTTTGTTTCTTCAAATATACCATTCAGAGTTCTCCTTCCAAAGCAAATTCTATTGTGTCACATTTAATTCTATTGTGCTGAAAATCCTGTTGTGCCTCCAGGTGGCTTTCAGAGAATCTCAGTTTCTTACTGCTGCATTATCTGCTCTCTAACAGACCCATAGCCTGGCTCTGGCCCCCACTTTGTTTTTTGAGGAGCCCTGGAAGCCAAGTGAAGAGGTGTTTCAAAGGCCAGTAAAGCAAGCCAAATGTTGCTACTAGGCCAAGAGTGATGAGTTTTGATAATTTTTCCTTGACTTAAAAATATAGAAGTGATTCAGAACTCTAAAGAAAACAGTTTTATTGGAATAACAAGGGCAAAAGCTTGAGTGGAGTGGCTTTCAGAGAAAGTTGAAAAGTGACATTGCAAACAGGATCAGAGAGGACCAGAGGACAGGTCAGGTGACGTGCCGTGTATGTGGGGTTCAGAAAAGGTTTCTATTTATGTGTCTCTTTTTGATATGAGAGGAGATTAAGTTCTGACAGTGTGCTGAGTTGAATAATCCAGCGAAAAGAAAGAATTAATGGTGCATATGTTATATCAGAGACTCAAAGCTATATTTCTGAGTAAGCAGAGGACAGTCTGTCTGAGATGGACAGGAGCACACATACACGACCTCACATAGACCCAAAATGACAGGGGGAAACGGAGGCAGGCAGATGAGCTAATGTGGCTGTGAAGTCAGGAAAGATTCTTCCTATTGGCACCCTGCCTTGAGGAAAATTTGCCTGACTATTGCCAGTGAATAAGCCAGCAAGTTCAGCAGCCGAGAGCAAGGACCACAGAAGAAGCATTGTGGGCTGAGGACAGAGGACAATGTAGGAGATGGTGACATGGCAAGATGAAAGACTGAAGGGGTAGTAAGTTGCAATCCAATAGATGAGAATGATGGATGACATTTTCACTAAGATGAGGAGTAAGTTTCTTGCTCTACTACTTAGAAATAAGCCTGATTTGAGAACAGACATAAGATTTTTATCAAATGCTCTTAGTGCTTCCCAAAAGCCATGAAACCTATTGTCTTACTATGGTCCATTTACAGAAACTTAAAAAAAATTGTTTTTCCTTGAATGGACTTTGAACTGGTGAACAGGTCTGTCATTAATCAAAAGGTCGTGCAATTTAGCCCATATGCTCGGGAAAGGGTATCAGTAAATAACCTGTATATAAGTTGGAGTTATTGGCACCCTGCCTTGAGGAAAATTTGATGGCAATGTTTAGGCTTCTAAGACAAAGCCATGCTGTAAGTTGCTGGTGGGGAATCTTTTGTGAGAAAATCACTGGCCGAGGTTAAATATCTGACCATTAAACTACTTTTGATCATTGCGTCTGGGATGGAAGATACATTATTTCACAACTTGGAAAAAGCATTGGAGTTTTCCATTAAGCAAAAAGTGGCATCACTCTGAAGAGCTGTCCAAATTTCTTACTCTTACCTGATAGACACTTGGAATAAAATGATCCCTAGAGAAAGAACAGAAGAAATGAATGAAACAGAGGAAAAGAAATGCCCCACATTTGTCCCACATTTATTCTAAAAAATCAGTGGTATCCACCTATGATTAATTTTTTGCTTTCAATTAGTATGGATTAGATAGATCTGTATGACAATTCAAATATATAAAAGTTTTTGTTTCATAGATAGTTCATACATTCTATGTATTCAAAAATAAAAATGTATAGTTAAGGTATAATCCAATCTTATGTGAAATTATCACTGCTTTAAGTTATCCTGAATCCACCACATATGGAAAAGTTACTAATAAATGGAATAAAGTGTGATAAGGTTGCATGAAATAAAATCAGAAGCTTAAACATTTAGTTTTAGTTTTGTTGTTTAAAAGAGACAATAACAAGTTGAGATTTGACTATGTATGACATGTATATAAGGTATTGGCAATATTAGAAGTCAATCCATTATTAAGCATGATGCAGTTAAACTGGATCAACAATGTTATATTTTAACATCAAAAAGTTTATAGTTAGTCGGATTAAAAAGTGTAAACTTTCATTTGGCCGCTGGTGTCACCCTGATTATCTGAGTCCATGACCTGCATCTGCATTTCTTCGCTTTGGTTCTCCTCTTGTTCACTATAGGGAGTCAGGGTTTTCTGGACACTAGGCAGCCCTAGACTTTTGGTGGGAAACATAAGGAGACCATGTCACCTCTTATGGCTTAGGGGACAGTGTTGCTTCTGAAGACTTACTGTGTGAAAAATGGACAAGGGGTCCACTTAGAATGGCTAAGTGGAAACATGCTAAGAATGAAAAGCAAACATTTTAGTCACCTAAGGCAAGATACAACTTTTAAACAGCCTTGGTATCACAGTGATAATGGAAAGAATAAGATGACATTTGTTTGCATGACATCACTAGAAAATACGGAGTTGACAGTATTTTTATTAAAGTTAATACTGTATATTAGTGAAACAAGTGTCTGAGAGCTCTGTATAAACAGTGTGGTTAATATATGAAAGGCTGATGAAAGCTTTTTTGTTTTTGTTTTATTGTCCTAAGAGACTTCAAATCTAAAGTGTGTTATTTTGAAGGTTCAGAAGTCATGCAATATTTTTTGTATCTATATTTATGCATGTTTGTGTGTGATGTAAGATAATGATGAGTGGTAATAGTATTTAAAATATGCTCTCACTTTATGCTTTGTCTTACAAGCAAGCACACACCCCAGGCCATGGAACTTGACATTTTAAAAGCCTGTGGAGACAGATCCACTTTGCCCTGGAAACAGAAACCAAGAAATTGCCTTTGGTCATTTGTCCAAAGAGATAACTGGGAAATATGCAACATACAAAAGAGATTATTGGTGTAGAGTGGGGACCCCCAAGAAAATTGGAATTATTTCTTGGAAGGTGGCCCCCTTGTAGTACAGCCCTCTCCTGCTAGGCAAGTGTTCTAGGAATCTATTGGCATCAGCATACCAGCTAGCATTGCTGTGAGAGATAGCGTTTTCCTTCAGTGAGATTCTTTTAAGAGATTCTTTCAAAATGTTTGTCCATTTCATGATGGGTGATTTAGGAGTATACCTGTCCACACCACACTGAGTTTTCAGCAGTTTTTGACCAAAAATGGTGTGACTTCCATGCCCCATCCTCCCTATTCACCCCATCTCTCCCTGAGCGACTTTTTTTTTTTTTCCTGGATGACAAAAGTTCTCAAAATAAAATGCTTTGTAAATTTGGAAGAGTGAAACAAAAAATAGCGGGAGCACCAAAAGACACAAAAATTGATGAGTTTGAAAGCTGTTTTGAGCAGTGGGAAAAGCATTTTGATGGGTGCATTGCATCAAACAGAGAGTACTTTGAAGTGACTTAAGTTTAAACATGTAAGAATAAATGCACAATTTTTTAAAAATAAATTCTTGGATTTGGGGGTTCCACCCTCATATTATACTAAGTAATTCTATTTTTGGTCAAAGTAATGCCTTACTTTTGTATTTAACTTTCATGCCAACAAATATAGCAAAAATATAAGTGCCTGTTCTTGAATTACCTTGTTGCCTGATCCAACTGGTAGCTGATGTCATAATTATCTCCTTGTTTACCAGTAAGCATTTTCTTCATGAGTTGGGACAACCTCATAACTGAGGGCTGAATCATTTTGAAAGATAGCCTCCTGATTTGAAAGAAAATATTCATATGACCCAAGTGAAGAAACGGTTGAGTAACTAGCATCAGGGTCAACAGATCTGTTTAGTCTTCATTATCCATTTAGCAGTCTTTGAGCTTTTGTTTTCCTGGCTATAATCCAAGGCTGCTTGGGACTCACTGAGATTCACACAGCAAATTGCAAGAATTACTAGAGGTCACTGGCCCTAAAGTAGCACTATTTGGCATGCATTTCTGATGCTGAGAATACATTTTTGGTGGTGATTTTGTTCTTCTGGTCATTAGTATTAAGTTACCACTTGTTAAGTGAGAAGTGGGTGGGATTATGTTTATTTTCTTTTGTTTGTTTGTTTTGTTTTTTTTTGAGTTGGAGTCTCACTCTGTCACCCAGACTAGTGCAGTGGCCGCTTCCGGCCACCGCAGCCTCGATCTGCTGGGGCTCCGGTGATCCTTCCGCTCAACCTTCCAAGTAGCTGGAACTACAGGCGCGTGCTACCACGGCCAGCTCATTTTTTTATTTATTGTAGAGATGAGATCTCCCCAAATTGCCCAGGGGGGTCTCGAACCCGCGGGCTCAGGCAATCCACTCACCTCAGCCTCCCAAAGGCGCGGGATTACAGGCTGAGCCACCGAGCCCGGTTTATGTTTATTTTCATCAACTCATACATTTTAAGTCTGTAGGAATGAGGATGAGCTAACAATTTTACCTATCCCTTAGCTGCCAAGTCATGAAAAATGTCTGCTCCTATTATTCTGCTGAAATGTCTAACAAGATTTATCATGAATATTTAATGGACATCATTTCTCTTAACATTTGCTTCTATTTCCATTCAAAGGGATTCATAGATCTAAATCCTAACCACATACTGTTCTTGTGGCTGTTGCTTGTTTCTTTAAACCATGGTGCCCCTTACTAATCAATCTTTGAATTCATCTGAGTTTATTTCTAATTGCTCATCTCACATAACTATAGTTTATGGCATTAAACATAATTTCATGTCAAAAGATGCCAATTAAAATATATCTGCTTTAATATTTACATTTCTTATAGGTTGAACTTTTGGCTGTTATCAAAGGTTCTTGTGGGTTAACTTGTACATCAAATTGAAAACATTCAAGGGAAAACATTTCTCTCTGTAGCTGCACACAGATTTGTTGCCTTAGATTATTCATGTGTACTAGTGCACAGGCAACCTGGGAAGTGATTGATGATTGACAGAGCTGCCGAATTCTCTCTGAGCCTACGGGATATAGATGATACTTTTAAACTTGGCAAAAACCTAATTAATCTTGCATGAGACGTAAGCCTTTTCTCCTTAACCTGATAACAGTATGTAACAGTGGGAAACCTACAATTTTCATGATAAGGGAACCCAAGTGTGAAGGATGTGTATAAAAATATTCAAACAACAATAAAATTACTTTTTTCTCTACTATAAAAAAGAACAGAAAGCATACCCTGTCATTCTCTGAGGTGTTTTCGAAGTGCTACACAGCAGGCTTTTTAAGTACTGTAGTTGATCATAAAATTCAAGTTAAGAAGTGTCCTATGTGTTTGTCTTTTTAAGTTGTTTCCTTTATCAGCTTGACACATAAGCCTATGGTGCTTAAATTGATGTTTACTTGAACTGCTGCTGAGCCATCGCTCTTCTGCCCCCTGGGGAATCAGTAACATCTTTTAAAGCTTCTTGAGAAACTAACATGTCTTCTCCTGTTTAAATCATGACTCTTGGCATTAGTCATGCTATTAGTAGAAGATAATTCTTTTAATGGTAAAATCATGACACTCGTACAAATATAAAATAGTCATGTGTTAATGATTTTGTTTAACTCATCAGTCAATGAGGGAAAGAAAAGGTGTTACAGTTGGCTATGAAGAGAATTCATAAAACCACAAATACATTAGGCTCTCAAGAATACTGACCTGAATTTACAAATAGATGTGGAAAATGGTCTATAAACACAGGGAATACTCAATTGCTTTTCACTAGAAAGAGTTTATTTGCATATCTATGGACAAAATCATTTGCAATATAATCAACTTTTTTACAACTTAACAGATTTTCAAAGTCTCTCAGGATAAATAAGAGAAAGGCAGAGAGAACTAGAAGATAACTACTCAGTAATCTTTTTCTGGCCTTTGCAAAGTTCACAAATTTTCCTGATTCTATGAAAACTGCAAAGAACAACTTGTGATGTTCCGGCAACAAAAGAGATTAGGTGGAACTTTCATTTCTAAGAAAAAGACTTTAATCTAAGTATTGAATAAATTATTACAGAACAAATATAAGAATTATAAAACATTTTACAGATTACTCATATAATTTGTATTTGTTGCAACCTATGTGAGCAATTTTGGAAAGAGAATACTCACAAAAACTTAATGACGTTGTTTGAATTTGGTCACAGGTGCAGTTAAAAATTTCTCCATTGCGGGGCTCGGTGGCTCAGCCTGTAATCCCGCGCCTTTGGGAGGCTGAGGTGAGTGGATTGCTTGAGCCCGCGGGTTCGAGACCCGCCTGGGGAGCGAGACCTCATCTCGAAAATAAATCAAAAAATCAGCCGGGCGTGGTAGCGCATGCCTGTAATTTCGGCTACTCGGAAGGCTGAGGCGGAAGGATCGCCGGAGCCCAGCAGGCGTGGCTGTGGTGGCCGGAAGTGGCCACTGCACTACAGTCTGGGCGACAGAGTGAGACTCCAACTCAAAAAAAAAAGATTTCTCCATTAAATAATTTATAAACAATGCTTTGCTAAAAACACAGATGACTTTATATCTTTATTGCTTCCTTAAAGTGTTCAATTAACTTATAAAGAAAACCTGAAGCAAATTATATTAGACATTTTCATATTTGAGGAAAATAGTTAAATTTCACTTATACTATTTCCCCCTATTTCTCATGTGAGTGCAGACCTGTATGCACTTGCACAAACTTTGGGGTAAACTTTCAGCCAGTTCTGTTGTTCTTACACACACACACACACACACACACACACACACACACATACACACACACACACACACATACACACACACCCGCCCCTCTGCTAGTCTGACTGAAAGTCATTGATTGATCTATTTTTAGCAATGCTGATTGGGGGCCCTTGCTTACAGAAAAGGTCAGCCATATTATTCTAGCCATATTTTCTGTATTTCCATCTCTTCCTGATCCATTTTCCACCCTTCTTACTCTGTCCTCTACCCTAACAGTCTGACCTGGTTTACAACTGGCTTTCATTTCAATTGCCAGTGGGATACCACAGTGAGACACTGGACAGAGGGAGGAAATGAGGCCAGGAAGTCATTGCTCTAGCTCTCTCCCTGCGAAGGACATCAGGCTTACTGTGCCTCTGGACAGAAGGTTGTTGTTCCTTGAGGCAATCTTCTCTGCAAGCCTCTCTCCACTTTGTGTTCCAGTAGCTGCCTCTTCCTTTGATTACTTCTAGGTAACAAAGAAGTTACTAGGTAACAGAGAAGGAAGGTGACAACTTCTCTGTTGTATACCCATATAGGCCATTATAAGTATTTGTTTTAGTGATAGAAGCTCTTGGAATAATCTTAGTTTGAGTGACCTGTGTTTCCTGTTGGACTCCTGATTGATATCATGTATAAACTTGTGCTTTTATCTTCTGAATTATGTGACTTGTCAGAGGAATGAAAATTCCCAAGATGTTAATCTGGGCTGGTGAGAAAATAGATGCTCTCTCAAACCTTTACACTTGGCCAAGGGTCAGCAAACATTGTCTTTAAAGAACCAGAGAATAAATACTTTATGCTTTCTGGGCTGTGCTAGTACCAACCATAAGTAGTAAGAAAACATGGGCATGTATGTGTTCCAATAAAACTGTAGTTTAAAAACAATGCTGGTGGTGGTGGTGACTTAGCATTTGGTTATACTTTGCTGGTATAGGCTAGACCATGAACTGCAAACTAGACTTAACAAGAGTTCTACATTTGTGAATGTCTCTTACAAATGCCATTATTTACAAAAGCAGTATTTTAGTTTATCGCATATTCAGATTCATTACTTATTTTACAGTTTCTGGGGAACCAATTTTCTTTTGTTGCATAATTTCATTGTTTTATGTATAATATCTGGGATACAGCATTGCAGTTCAGATTCTCTCTCTTGCCAGTCCTTTCCCCTCATTTTTCACAAGTGTTGTACCCTCCTGCAGACAAAGAGTCTCAGAGACTGTTTCCCAAGGTACTTTTTCATGGTAAGTAAATATAAGCAATGTTTTTAATTTATACAGTAGAATAGTTTATCAGATTTGTCTTTTACTTACTCTTAGATATAAAATAAGATAAAGGCACTTCATGGTGCATGGTAGCAAGGCTAATATTGTTAGTGTACACAAAGTTGGTAGTACTCCATCTTACAGATTAACCAAAAATGGGTAAAGTTAGAAAAAATAAAAACAAGGAAAGGAAGAAAGTATTGAAGGCAAAGCAGAGGAAAGGAAAATGAGAAAGAGGCAATAAGAATATGGAAACAAGATTTTATTTTATTTCACTTATTCACTTCCCGGTGTTATTCTTTTCTTTTAGGTAGGTCTGAGTTGCCGACCTATGTTATTTTCCTTCTCTATCAATATTAAATATTTCTCTCCAGTCTTTTCTTACTTGCATGGTTTCTGAGGAGAAATGAAATGTGACTCTTATGTCTTATGTAATTCTTATGTCTTCTATAGGTAAGACTTTTTTCCCCCTTCTTGTGTCTTTTGATATTTTTGTCTGTATTATTGATTTTTCCAAGTTTGAATATAATTTTCATAGGTGTATTTTTTTTTAATGTATCCTGTTTAGAATTTTCTGAACTTTCTGGATTTGTGGTTTGGTGTCTGACAATAATTTGTGAAAATTCTTAATTATTGTAGCTTTTAATATTTCTTATGCTCCTTTCTTTCTTCTCCTTCTTTTAGTCCTACTACACATGTTACATCTTTTATAGTTGTCCTACAGTCCTTGGCTATTTGGTTCTGGCATTTTTCAGTATTTTTTTCATTTTGTTTTTAGAATCAGTCTAATAGTAAACCTATCAAATGCCCTATTCCATTTCTATTACAATGACTTTCATCTCTAGCATTTCTTCTTTATTTCTTTTCAGAGTTTCTATCCCTCTGCTTACATTGCTCATTTGTTCTGGCATGCTGTCTACTTTATCTGTTAGAGCTCTTAAAATATTTATCATAGTTTATAAAATTCCTCATCTCATAATTTCAACATCTCTACCATGTTTGGTTGTGATGCTTATTCTTTCTCTCCAAACTGTTTTTTTTTGCCTTTAGTATGCCTTGTAATTTTTTCCTGGTAGCAGGACATGATGTACTGGGTAAAGACTCCAGACTGCTGATAGGCCTTCAGTGAAGTGGTCATAAAGTGTGGGTAAAGGGTGCATTCTATACTCCTGTGATTATTTCCTAGTCTTTTGGGGAGTCTGTGCCTCCAGCCTGTGCACTTTATAAGCCAGTTCCTCTCCACCTTATCTTGGTGGGGTAGGATGGCTAACACAGGCTGGAGTTGAGTATTTCTCTTTATTCAGGTCCTGTAGGATCTGAAAATCCTGTCAGTTTAGGATCTGGTAAAAGTGCAGGCTTTGTTGAGATGAACAGAATGCTCTGACATATTTCAAATGGTTCTATTTTCCCTCTGCATACCAGAAATATGAGGTTATTTTTCTTCTGCTATCCACTGTGAGAAGCTACTTGTGCTATTGGAGGTAAAGTTCAAAAAGTGTAGGGTTTCCCCCATGACTGGGTCCTCTAGGAGCTTTTAGCTCCCAGACCCATCTATTATAAGCCTCCAACAATTCGTCACTCAAAATTCGGTTTTCTACACCTGCACTAGTTCTCATGGAGGCTTCTGCTCATAATTTGATCTCTTCTCTTACAAGTTGTGATTCTCTGTCTACACCTATCTGTCTCCAATTTTGCTGGCAGTACTTTGCCCTGTGACCTCAGCTCTCCAATAGATTTAAAAAGCATTGCTGACTTCCAGTTTCTTTGTCTTTTGACTTGTTGTTAGGATGGAGGGTTGACGTCCGAGTTCCTTATGTGCCAGACTGGAAACCGGAAATTCCATTAATGCTTTTCGTCATTGTTGCTTTTTCTGTATTAATTGCTTAATATTAACAACCTTAAAAAAGAGACAGTACTGGAACCAACAGCTTTTTGTATTTCAGCGTCTACACATACTTCTTTTTTTGTTTTGGTTTTTTGGAGTTGGAGTCTCACTCTGTTGCCTAGGCTAGAGTGCAGTGGCACGCTCACGGCCACCTCAACATTGACCTGCTGGGCTCTGGTGATCCTTCTGCCTCAACCTTCCAGGTAGCTAGAACTACAGGTCCACCATGCCCGGCTACACACATATTTCTTTAAAATAACTTCTCAGATTTCTCTTATACAAAATGTCTTGTTACATTTCACCAACTAATAAATTTAAGTTTTGTGAACTTTATGTTTTGAGAGTAAAACTCAAAAGTAATGCTGAATTTTGGAAACCTCAGACCCAGGGAAACACAGTTTTTAACTCAATAATCCAACTCATTTAAGGAAGCTCTGTTCTTCTCGTGCACTATGACCTCTGCAACTCTCTGTGCTCTCCTGGATTTACAGTTACAAGTCTGCCCTCAACTCTTTCATGACAGTGTGCATTTTTCAATTAAGCCTGCCCAGATTTCAAGTCACCAGAATGTTTCTTTCTCATGAACTTAAAAATCTTCAGGTTTTCTAATTTTGTGCTTAGTAACCCATATTATTTTCTGAAATGTGCTCATCTAGGAACCCACTCTGTAGTAAAGCCTACACATTTACATGCTCATGTGCACATACATGGAAACAGAAGTGCTATTACTACAATACATCAACATGTCCAAAGAAGAGCTCACTATAATTCCTCTTCCAAGAAATGGAATCTCCTGTGTGGCATCCTAACTTAGATAATGACAACATTATAAACTCAGCCACCCAGGCTAAAACCCTTTGAATCACATATTCATTCACTCAAGCAAAGTTTTTTAAAGAGTTACAATGTGTAAAGTTTTGAGAACAGATTGACAAAGAAACTGAAATTGTAACTTTTCTTATTAAGCTTATAGCCTATTGAGGATGTTAGTATTAATTGAGGCAGAAACTTGATTCATATTGAATGATAAGTGCTACTCTATGAGTTCTCTAGGAACAGTCACAGGGACACTTGGAAAACAAGATTTTTCTGGAGCCGGTGATATCTACACTAACATTTCAAGAAGATTCATATCTACCTAGGTGGAAGTGTTGTGGGGCCTCATGGAGAGAAAGAAGCTTGGAAGGTTAGGGAGTGACAGTGGTGCATTGCTGTTGAAGCAAAGTATGGATAAGTCGTCGTGAGGTTGAAGAAGAATTCAAATGATAGCTAACCCTGTAAAGAGTTATGGGACAACCTCCGCTGGTTGAAACAAGAAGAGATTGAGACACTATAGACCAATAACAACCCAAGAAACTGATTCTGTCATAAGAAAACTGCCTACAAATAAAGTCCTGGGCCAGATGGCTTTCCAGCAGAATTCTATAAAATGTACAGGAACTGATAACAAACCTACTGAAAGAATACCAGGCAATTGAGAAAGATGGAATTCTCCCCAAATCATTTTATGAAGCTAACATCACACTGATACCCAAACCAGGTAAAGATCCAACAACAAAAGAGAACTATAGGCCAATAACCCTTATGAACATAGATGCAAAAATCCTCAACAAGATTCTGGCAAATTGGATCCAAAAACACATCTCAAAAATCATCCATCATAACCAAGTAGACTTTATTCTCAGGATGAACATCTGCAAGACCATAAACATAGTTAAATACATCAACAGATGTAAAAGTAAGAACCACATGATTATATCATTAGATGAAGAAAAAGCTTTTGATAAAATACAGCATCTCTTCTTGATAAAAATCCTCAAATACTTATGTATATAAGGAACATACCTCAAAATAATAAGTGCCATCTAGGATAAACCCACAGCTAGCATATTGCTAAATGGACAGAAACTGGAAACATTTTCCCTGAACACTGGAGCAAGACAAGGCTGCCCACTCTCACCCCTCATGCTCAACACTGTGTTGTAAGTCCTAGCTAGAGCAATTAGACAAGAGAAGGAGATCAGGGGTATCCAAATAGGAATAGAGGAAGTCAAGTTATTCCTCTTTGCTGATGATATGATCCTATACCTCAAAAATCCAAAAAACCAGTCAAAAACCTATATGTACTGATAAAGGACTCAAAAATCCAGTCAAAAACCTATATGCATTGATAAAGGACTTTGCCAAAGTCTCAGGGTCCAAAATAAATGTGCATTCTTATACACCAATAACAAGCAGGCGGAGAACCAAATAAAAACACAATCCCATTCATAATAGTCACACACATAAAAACATGAAACACTACGGCTTCTTAACTAGAGAAGTGAAAGATATTTACAATGAGAACTACAAAACACTGCTCAAAGAAATCCAAGAAGACACAAACAAATGGAAAAATATTCCATGCTCATGGATGGACAGAATCAACTTTGTTAAGATGTCTATACCACCAAAGGCAATCCACAGATTCAGCGAAATACCCATTAAATTACCAGAATCATTCTTCTCAGACCTGGAAATGACCACAAATAGTCAAAACAATCCTTAGCAAAGGAAACAAAGCAGGAGGTATTACTCTTCTAGACCTCAAAATTTACTATACTCAAAACAGCCTGGTATTGGTACAAGAACAGGCATATGGACCAATGGAACAAGATAGAGATTCCAGAAGCAAAACCTCAATTTCTCAACCAACTCATCTTTGACAAAGCCTCCAACAACAACCACTGGGGAGAAGAGAACCCATTCAATAAATGGCACTGGGAAAACTGGCTGACCCCATGCAGAAGATTGAAACAGGACTCCTACCTATCACCATACACAAAAATTAACTCTAAATGGATCAAAGACCTAAACATAAAACCTCAAACTACAAGGATCTTAGAAAATGAAAGAGAAACCCTTATGGAAATTGGAACTGGCAACCAGTTCCTATTCAGAACCCTAAAGGCCAATACCTTAAGAAATAAGACAGACGAGTGGGACCTCATCAAACTAACGAGCTTCTGCAAAGCAAAAGAAACTACAAGAGAGCCCACAGAATTGGAAAAAATATTTGCCAACTGTATATCTGACAAAGCCTAACATCTGGGATCTACAAGAGACTCAAATGCACCAAAAGGAAAAAACAAACAAAAAAACAAAAAACAGCCCCATTAAAAAGTGGACAAAAGACTCAAATAGAAACTTCTCAATAGAAGATATACAGGCAGTCAACAGACACATGAAAAAGTGCTCAGCCTCACTGATAATAATCAGAGAAATGCAAATCAAGATCACATTGTGATACCACCTAACCTCAGTAAGAATAACCATCATTAATAAAGCAAACAACAACAGATGCTGATGAGGATGCAGAGAAAAAGGAACACTTCTACACTGCTAGTGGGAATGCAAATTATTGCAACCTATTTAGATACTGCCGGAGTCCAGCTCCAGTTGGGTTCGGGGTACCCCAAAGGTGGAGACGACGTCAGCGATTGGGTGGAAGAAGACAGAAAGAGAGAAAGAGAGAGAGAGAGAGAGAGAGAGAGAGAGAAAGAGACTGGACTCCAGTCTAGTGAAGAAGCGATGTGTGTTATTGGGAATTACAACGGGTCTTTTATACACAAAGTCAGATGTGGAAGGGGCATCCCCCACCCACCAGAAACCTTAATCCATGAAAACTTAATCAATGATTGCCTTTAAACCCTTTTCATATGATAATCCTAAAATCCCATAACAGAGGTAAACCTAATCCATGACTGACATATTCTGTAAACCTTTTCCATCCTAAGCTGATTGATTTATGCCAAGTTAAACAATTCTATAGAAGCTTAAGTATTTACTTTACAAATGAAAGTGGCCCATCCCAAATGTTTGGAATGTGGCCCAGTCCAAAGTTCACAGTGGGTTACCTGCAAGTAACCCAGCCGCATTCTTTCAACAAAATGACTGTCTTCTAAAACTGGATTCTATAATTTACACCTTCAATAAATCCTAAGATCATGACCCAGAAGCCTGTGACCAATACTAGGGCTCCTAGATGTGACACGAGTTTGAATTATAAGTTGTATGAAAGCCAAAACTGGAGTTTGTGGAAGAATGGGAGCAGTGAGCTTCTAAAGTTAGCTTGTATTCATCCCGGTCTCAGAGTTTCTATGTTTTGAGCTCACCGGAGCTTAATCTGGTTAGTGCTGTGTAGAAAGGGGGAGGAAATGGGGTCAATAGCTCCTGAACGCATCCTAGTGGTCTCGGGGTCAACGGCCCTTCCTGATCCCTAACGCTCTGTGGGCCTCCGTGGCTGGCTCCCAACAGGATACAGTGTGGCAATTTCTGAAAGAGCTAGAAATTGACCTGTATGACCCAGCAGTTCCCCCTATTGGGAATATACCCAAGGAACTCAAGTCATTCTACAAAAAAGTTACCTGCACATACATGTTTGTTGCAGCTCTATTCACAATAGCAAAAACATGGAACCAGCCATGCTACCCATCAAAGTTTGACTGGATTAAAAAAAATGTGGTACATATACACAGTGGAATATTATGCAGTCATAAAGAAGGACAAACATATGGACTTCGCAGCAACTTGGATGGATTTAGAGTCGATCATACTGAGTAATCTATCAAAGAAATAAAGAACAGAGAACATATGTTCTCACTCATAAGTAGACCTTGAGCAATTATCATAATACTGTAAGAAAGGGATTGGCATTAGTGGGAAGCAGCTGGGAGAGTGGGATTGACAGTTGAGGGAAACTGTCAGAGAAGGGAAGGGCACACCTCACCATCAAGGATACCTACATAATGAACATTTGTATGCCTAGCCCTGAATTGTACCCCACATCTTTAAAATAAAGGGAAAAAAATAAAATTGAAATTAAAAAAGAGCTACGGAAATCTTCCTATTTAAAAGTGGAAACTGCTAAGTGTTTTAAGTAAATAGTTAAATCTAATATTATAATTAGATTCAGTCTAGAATGAGTATACTGATTAGAGAATAAAGGATAGAGTGAGGACAGAAAATATTAAAGGCAAAGATAGCATCCATGAAAATTCTGCTGTAATCACTGCAAGAAATAATAGTCAACGGAGCTTGAATCAGGTCAGTAGCACTGGAAAAGAGAATACACATTTTAGAGGTTTATAGGACCTACTCTCAAACTTAGATCTTGGCTTGGCCAACCTAATGAGTGGTGGTATACTTTGATTATCATCATCATCATCATCATTATTGTTAACATTATAGACATTATTATTTGAGAACACAAGAAGAGTATATAACACTTCCAGTTCTGAACAGGATGGAAGAGACACATTTGACATTATTTTATTCTGCTTATGATAACTCAAAACCCTGGACAAAATACATAAGGTAACTATTAAAAAAAAAACTTTGAAAGAGGAGAAAAGGACCAGGAATAAAATGTGGCCCCACATGACAAAATCTTTTTAATGACATCTGCCTTATTCCAAAGGAACTCTCTTCAAAAACCTGTGTCCTTTTGTCTTCTCATATAATGCTATGATGTACAAACTGTAAACAGAGCCTTGCCAAACATCCCACCCTGTGATAATAAGTCAGTCACCTTCTTTATCCCTACAAGCACTTCAGACATCTTAGGTAAAGCTCTGTTAGCTTTCCTAAAGTTGCGCTAAGAGATTGAAACAAAGACCTGCTATCTCCACCTCTCTCAGCAACAGAGATGAGGAAAGATTACAGAGAAGTGAGAGCTGGAGAGAAGAATTCTTTAAACCCATGTATGAAGTACTGGTAAGAACTCTGTGGGGCCATGGATAAAACCAATTAGGCATGACAGAGCAGAAGTTTGCAAAAGAACTACTTTATGAAACGACAAGCTTTCAGACTGACTTATGAGTAGCACACAAGTAAAGCAGACCAGAACTGCAGGCAAATATTTTGAAAGCTAAATTGACATTCAAAACATAACCCAAAAAGTGAGCCAAGACGTATATTCTCACCCTAATAGGTTGACTGCTTGATGAAGTACATGATTTAAACAGGAACCAGAATCTCATAACTTAATATCTAAGTTCAGGATGTAATCCAAAATTACTCATCCTAACAAGAACCAGAAAAATATCAACTTGAATGGGAAAAGAAAATCAACAAACACACATACTGAGATAGCACATTGTTGGAATTATCTGACAAGTAGTTAAGATTCAGCTTTATAAAATTGCTTCAACAAACTATGAATGCTCCTAAAACAGAGGAACAGAAATTCCAAACAATGAAATAGATGAAATAATAGCCCAACATAAATGTTATAATTTAATTAGGCAGTAACTGAAATAGAAACTAACTAAATGAGCTTATTAAAATACATATGACAGAAAAAAATAATCAGTAAATTTGAAGGGGGAGCAGATAAAAATTATTCAATCATAGAAGAAGCTGTGGAATACAGCTGGTATTCTTGACATCAGAGTCCCAGAAAGAGAAAAAGGAATGGTAAATAAATAAATAACAACAACAACAACAATGTGAAAAAATAATGACATAAAACTTCAAAAATTTGGCAAAAGATGTAAGCTTAAATATTCAAGGAATTGAGCAATCTCAAAACATGATAAACACAGAGAAATCCATGCTGAGACATATCATGGTCACATTTCTGAAAACTAAAGACACAGAAAAAGTTCAGAATGGAATCAAAATGAGCAGACACTTTACCTATAGGTGGATTATTAATCAAATGATACTAGATCTATTATCAAAACTAACCAGAAGAAAAACAAGGAAATGCATTTTGACAAAAAGAACTCTCAGTTGAGAATGCATCCTTCAGGACTGAATGTGAAAAATAGATACTCTCATTAAAGAAAAACTAAGATTATTAGTCACTTGCAGACTTGCTTTGAAACAATCACTAAAGAAATTTCTTCAGACAACAAGGAAATTAAGCAAGAGGAAGAAACATGGAACACCAGGAAGAAGGAAAGAACAAAATGAAGGAAAAATATATGAATAAATAAAATAAACTATTCTCTAGTGTGTTAAGTTTATGTTTGATGGTAAAAAGAAAACATTATAACATTTGTCTGATGTTTCAATGTATGTAGCAGTAAGTTTTAAGACCACTATCATAAATAGAAATAGTCAATGAATGATTGCTGTTATCAAAATAAACTGTTGGTAAGCGTTCTGCATTCTACCTGAAGTGACAAAATGTTGATACCAGTAGGCTATAATACTCTCTTATGCACATTGTGATCTCTAGAGAAACAACTTAAAGAATATAAAATATGCTTTTAAAAAATCACTCTAAATACATCAAAGTGGAATGATTTTAAAAAAATCAAATAACCTACAAGAAAGCAGAAAAGGAGCAAAAGAAGATTAAAAGCAGAGGAAATCACCAAAAAGCATATACTAAAATAAAAGATCAACTCATATATCATATCAATAGTTGCATTAAATGTAAGTAGTCTGAACCCAATTAAAATACAGTAACTTGGAGGCAACACAAAATATCATACCACAATTATATTCACTTCACAGAAATGTACTTCAATCTAAGCTAGTAGGTTGCAGATAAAGGAATACAAAAGCCATATATCATAAAAATATTAATTAAAAGAAAGCTGGAATGGCAATATTAGTGACAGAGAAATTAGACTTCAGAGCAAAGAAAATTATCAGTGACAAAGTAGGACACTTCATGTTGACAAAAGGTCAATTCACCAAGAAAGTAAAATATATAAATATGTATACACCAAAAAATAGGGCTTCAAAATACCTGAGCAAAATTTGCAGATCTGAAAGAAGATGTAGCAAATCCATTAAGTGTGGTGCATGACTTCAATACCTCTTCTTAGTAATTGAGGAAGTTACTAGACAAAAATAAATAAATAAAATCAATAAAATTAGTATAAATCTAAGAGACCCAAAGAACATCATCAGTCAGTGAGATAAAATTGACCTTGAGGAGACATTTTACCCAACAACAGAAGTATACACATTCTTTTCAAGAAGAGATATGAGTGTGGAAAGGAAATGGTGAGTATTGTGATGGAGAAATAATTAGTTCTATTTGTGATATATGAATTAAAAGTTCTGATGAAAAATCCAAATAGATGTTTAGAGTTAGTTAAATACACAGAAACAGATCTACATAGAATGGTTTAGGATTATATAAAATGGTAGATAGTTGAGAGAGAAAGAAAGCAAGAACGAGAGAGACAGATCTGAGAGTGCTACCAGAGTCATAACTGACTCCTCTACTTTTTAAATTTCCTACTGTTTTGGTCCACTTTGTGCTACTATAGCAGAATGCTTGAGACTGGATAGTTTATAATAAATTTATTTAACTCACAGTTCTGGAGTTTTGAAATTTCAAGGGCATGGCCCTGGCACATGCTGGATATCTTGTGAGGACGTTCTTACTGTGTCACAACGTGATGGAAGCATCCCATGGTGAAAGAGTGCACATGCAAGAGAAAAAGAGACCAGACTTGTTCTTTTATCAGGAGCCCACTTCTGTGATAATGACATTAGTTCATTAATTAGGGCAGAACCCCTGTGACTTAATCACCTCCTAAAGGTCCCACCTCTCAACACTATTGGATTCAGGATTAGGTTTCCAGCACATGAACTTTGGAGGGGCACATTCAAGTCATAGTACCTACATCTAGTCTCTATTTTTCTTATAATAATAAAGACTGACAAATTTTGATGACAGAAGATTAAAGAAAATTTCTTATACCAGTGGCTCTAGACAAGTATGAACTTCTTGCTGGATTCACAGTTATTTGTACCCCAAAATTAATTTTGAAACTCTATCAGGTTACGTTACATTAGATCCTCTTTCATTTTGTTGAAAGCAAAAATCAGAAACTACCTGACTTCCAAAAGTCGGTTACTTCTAAATTAGTCATTTCCACACTTTTGCTGTCAATATTTGTAATTGTCCATTTGTACGGTACAACAGAAGTGTTGCAAAAAAGCACAGGAATTTCCAGATATGCTTTTCATTTTAAGTGTGAAAGCAAGGCAATTGGGAAAATGAAGATAAGCAAAGATAATTTGTTCAAAACTTTCACCACAGGTGATTTCTCATGGATATTTTAAAAGAAATAATGTATATATAAGATGAGGATCTAGAAATGGATTTTCCCAAAGCATCAACTAGGAACATTCTAGAAGTGTGACTTCTCAAGTCCTACCCTAGGCCTACTGAGTCAGAACTCTGGGGACAGGATCCAGCCATCTGCTTGTCAGTGAGCCCTTCAGTTGGTTCTGATGCACTGCAAAGTGTGAGAACTCACTTGAAACCATCCAGTCCCTGCTGCTCTTAGAAAATCTTCAAGAGTGAGTATCCATTTCTCCAATGTGAAGAACCACTATATAACTGTACACTGTTATGTATTATTCTAGCAACTTCTTCTAATTTAAATACAATCATGTAGAGCATTTTATATTTATTTACAATTAATTTTCATACATTAGTTTAATAGTATATTTTCAAAAAAATTAATTTATTGTTATCATTGTTGTTGTCATTAATACCGAAATGATTTTCTCGGAAACAACAGAGCTAGGGCTAGGACATAGATCCTGAATTTTGAAAAATGGGATTTAAGTATCGAGGAATAAATATTTGCCTATTCTTTCCCTTTAGTAGGGACAAATCCAGGACAAATGAGGAGCAGGCAGCTGTGAGTCACCCAGCCTACTCTTTCCCAATAGCCTCAGTATGGATTTGCATGTCCTTACTGTCTCTTCCATCTTCCTCCTTCCGTGTCACATGCACTGCACTGCCCTCACGGTTGTCAGCTGGAGAGCAGCACTTCCTCCTTGAGGGTGAAGCCCGTGTACTTGGCTCCTTCGTGACATCTTTTCATTCACACTGTGAGAATCTTGCTATAAAGGTGATGCAAGAATGTTCTTTCAACTAGTCCTCACCACATTCATTATGACATGCAAACTTCTTGGCATGACATGAAAGACCCTTCTTGATCACAAACCCCCTCTCTTCCCTCTTGGTAAGATGCTTCCTCTCCCTCATCTGACTCAATCTTTTGGAGCCCTCCAGCTTCTACTCAGCAGCATCTAGCCTGGAAACTGAAGAACTCTCCTCCTGCACCACCGCCCTGGTTCAGAGCACGTCCTACTCCCCTTATAACACATAGTGATTGTTGACTTTGTGTGCTTTATTTTATTAGTGTGTTCATTCTTGCAACAAATAATTATTGATTGGTTCCTATAATTAAAACAATATTCTGAGGCAAGAATAAACAATGGGTCAGGGTTACCGGAAGTGAAACAATTTCAGTGCAGTGTGTCCTCCTATCCATGAGAAGTATGGCGAATGTCAGGTTTTTCAGTCCTTTGTCCATGCAAGAATATATTTGACAGATTCTCTTTGATTTTCAAGGTATAGAATCGTGTTGTCAGCAATGAGGGATAACTTGACTTCCTCTTTTCCTATTTGAATACCTCTGGTTTCCTTCATTTTTCTGATTTCTCTAGCTAGGACTTCCAACACTATGTTGAACAGGAGGGGTGAAAGTGGTCAGCCTTGCCTTGTTCTGGTTTTCAGGGGAAATGCTTTCAATTTCTGTCCACTTAGCAATGTTGGCTGTGGGTTTGTCGTAGATGGCTCTGTTTTGAGTTATGTTCCCTCTATACCTAAGTGTTTGAGGGTTTTTATCAAGAAGCGATGCTGGTTTTTATCGAAAGCTTTTTCTGCATCTGATGATATAATCATGTGATTCCTATTTTTACATATATTGATGTATTTAATTACATTTATGGTCTTGCAGATGTTGAACCAGTTCAGCATCCTGGGAATGAAGTCAACTTGGTCATGGTGGAGAATTTTTGAGATGTGTCATTGGATCCGATTTGCTAGAATCTTGTTGAATATTTTTGCATCTATGTTCGTCAGGGATATTGGCCTGTAGTTCTCTTTCTTTGTTGGATCTTACCGGGTTTGTGTTATCAGTATGATGTTAGCTTCATAAAATGATTTGAGAGAGTTCCGTCTTTCTTGATTGCTTAGAATACTTGCAATAGGATTACTATCAGCTCCCCTTGTATGTTTTGTAGAACTTTGCTGGAAAACCATCTGGTCCAGGACTTTTCTTTGGTAGGTAGTTTTCTTATGATGAAATAGATTTCCTGTGTTGTTATTGGTCTATTTAATTTATCAGTTTCTTCTTGCTTTAACCTTGGGAGCTTGTGTGATGTCAAAAAGTTCTCCATTTCTTTTAGGTTTTCTAGTTTGTTTCCATAAACAGGTGTGCATAGCAAACTCTGATAATTTTTTGTATTTCTTCAGGGTCCATTGTGGTTTGATCTTTTGCATTTCTGATTGTGTTTATTTGGGTTTTTCCTATCTTTTTCTTTGTCAGTCTTAGAGATCTGTCAATCTTATTTATTCTTTCAAAGAACCAACTTTTTGTTTCACTGATTTTTTTTCTATGTTACTTTTGTCTTCTATGTCCTGTTTTTGGGCTTTTACTTTGGTGATCTGGATTCTACTGCTGAAGTTAGAGTTTTGGTGGTCCTGCCTTTTCAGTTCCCTTAGGTGATTTATTAGGTGGATAATTTGTGATCTTTTCATTTTCTTTATGTGTACTCATAAATAAATGAATTCCCCTCTCAGTATTGCCTTCATGGCAAAATGTGTGAGTTCTTTATAACATACTCCTTTGTGATACTCTTGGTGAGCTAGCCCATCTTTATTTCTTAATTCCCTATAGTAGACTCATATTCTTTTCCATTATTGATACCAATCCGACTAAAAAAGTAATGAATTTCTTACTTAGTTTTTAAATTTAAAATATTTTTGTTACTTAAAAATAAATTAAGTAGTTTTTATTCCATGTAGATATTGGCAGATTCAACATCGAGTATCTCTTGCTTCTTATCTAGTCATCTTATAGTCAGGAATGCCAGGAAGCCTCAGAGGGAAGTGTCTTCCATACTGAAATGTAGTATGTTGTACAGCAGCCTAAACATTTCAGGCTTCCAGACAGTCTTCAGTTCTGAGGGAACTTATTTTCATGCACTCACACTGGAGCTTTACTAGATGCTTGGTTTTTAGTGTATTGGACATGCCTGAGTTTTATGTAGACGTATATTTATATTTAAGAGAAAAACTTTTATGTGAAAAACTTCAATGCATTTCCCATCTATCAAAATTAATTAAATATGGTCAATGAATACCAATACATTAAAGTCATTGTTCATGTTCCATGGATAAGGAAAATATTTTTGAAACTTCAATATCACTTGACAAGAAATCTGTTTAAATAAAAACATCACAAATATGGAATGATGGAAGAAATATGTTGTTTTTCTTGATTAAGAACATCCACAGTCTTTCATAGAATACCCACAGGAAGCCCAGAAACATAATAGGAAAAGTGTAAAATCTATTGAGTGCTTTGTGGGCTCAGCTGTTCTCTGAATCACAGCAGATATAAATACTCTCCTTGGCCTTAGGGCTGCCTTCAAAAGTGCTTGTCTATATTAACTTAGATCGCAAAATAAATAAATAAGCAAAGTGTCAGGGACTGTGTTAAGTTACTGCAGGCAGAGACTGAAAAATGGTGCAATAATATTCTGAGTAGTTGACCAAGATCAGAGCTGTTAAGAGGGAGTGACAGGTGGCTGATGTGTCCCTGGGCCCTGACTCACTAAATTCTAACTGGCACCTTCTCCACCTAGACTGATAATCACAGCAGTCACATTGTGCCAAACACTTCTTGTTTTCTCATCTAGGTTTCTACTAAAGAAAAGTTATTTCAAGAACCTGACAGAAAATGAAAATGATTAATTTACCCCTTGTCATTGGATCCTATGTTAAAATGGGAAACTACTGAATGAAGTATAATTTGCGCATATACCTTGAACTTTCAAACATTGATTGCACAGTCATGTAACCTTGTGTGTGTGTCTGCGATTCTGCTGAAGTTTCAGCTGTTTGATAGTGAGGAGTATGAATTTTCATTCCATGTCCTTAGCACCTAAGGAATAACTGGATAGGGGACAATGTTAATGATAAAAATAAACACTTGCATGCTGTAGCCATGCCCTTGCCAAAGGATATTTCAGAACTCAGTGAGGTTTCACATTTAATTTCTGAGACATAACCCTATTTTGATGTTTACCAAGCCATAAGCTGCTGGGATTGCAATTTTAAAGAGGATGGAATGAGGAAAATTGACATGTCAGCTTAGGTTGGGAAAGGTGTAATCTAACAGAAAAATTGATGTTGGAGGCTTTCAAAAGTTTAGTTGTTTTAAGATCTAGAAAGTTCCTGTGGATTGAAGAGAGAAAAATGTAAGGATGTAGTCTTCAGGTTTATACATAATTGCTCAACTGCAGTAAATGGGTTTAGTAGGGATTATGCAGCCTTAAATTAGCCCCAAAATGTCCAATGAATTTACTACTAGGACACTTTCGTAGGAAAAGAGTATCCCTTCCTTGGGAGAAAAAAATGCCATGAAGAGTAAAAAGTAATAATTTCATATTTACATACAACCTGGGACAACTATTAAAATATATTTCCAAATAAATACATATTTTGTCACTAGTAGTGTCATTAGAATTGTCATTTCTAATTTTATTGTTTAAATAAGTTTAACACCATTGTTCTACTCACAATATAACTGATTCCTGACTATAGTGCATTGTGTCAGCATAATCTGGTGATAAGAAAATTTGTTTAATTCCAAAAGTAAAAAATAGTCTATGCAGAACAATGCTTAATATTTTGGCATTTTTTGTATTCAAATATATAATTATTTTTACTCTTTTTGATAAAATAATTTGACATTGCCTAATATAATATAATGCTGAATAAATCATATCATTAATTATAGGCAGTGAAAGCAGCACCAGTTAAGAAGTGATTTGAACCTGAAATTTCGCCTTAAAAGAATACAACAAGGCAAATTGCAAAATACCTGGACTTAATTGTAGGCATGCCCACAGAGCTGTAGCTCACAGTTAAGACCACTTTCTAACATTTTCTCTGACAAGTATGTCCCCATAAATATTCTTGGGCATATTCATAATTTAAAATATCCCTGCTCTCGGATTGTCTTATACTCATTTTTCACTTTTCATATTACAAAACTTATTGCCATGTTATTTCTAAGAGGGAGAAAATAAATCCATTTATAGGGAAATAATTATATTAGTAGAGCCTGCTCTCCAAACTTCTAATTAACAAGTTGGATGAATGGGAAGAAAACATTAACTTAGTACCTATAAACCAATGACTTCACACAACTTTTTATTTTCTTCATTATTATTAGTTCAAACTGCTTCTAAATTTGTATTTGGTGTGCTCATTGACAGATTCAAATTGTTAGTAAATCACACATACTGATTTGATTCTTGCTGTCTACCTATGTTGCTGCCTTCAGTCTTTAGCTCAGGTCAGTATTAGCTGTATCAGAGAAGTGTGCAACAGCCAAGTTCTACAGAACAGCATTTTCATGCACTTCTGAAAATTTCCACCACCAGATGTAATAAATTAGCTTAACAAAGGAAAGAATACACAGCTCTCATAAACTAATCATTCAGATAGGCTTGAACTGGGTACTCAATACCACCAAGGACACAGGTTCTCCTTCTCTTGGGTCTAACTGTTGTCCTGTCAGCTTCACATAGGACCACTAAAGGTAACAATATTCAGCCCCTTCCAGTATTTTTTTTTCCCCGTTGCATTCAGGTAGAAGAAATACATCTTGTCTTATTGTAGAACCGAGATGAAGCTTTTTTCCCCCTTAAGTCTCAGTAAATGCATTATTTAGGATTAGAGATAGAAACAAGCATTGTAGCCTGAAGGTTGACAATAATCAGGGACATCCTGTGCGTGTGAAAGCAGCCAGTGCTGCAGATTCTCACTTCTAATGATGATGTAGAAGTGTTGTTGCCTTCCTTCCTTCCTTCCTTCCTTCCTTCCTTCTTACCTTCCTCTCACTGTCTCCCTTTTTTTTTTTTTTTTTTTTTGAGTTGGAGTCTCACTCTGTCACCCAGACTGGAGTGCAGTGGCCGCTCCCGGCCACTGCAGCCTCGACCTACTGGGTTCCAGTGACCCTTCCGCCTCAGCTTTCCAAGTAGCTGGAACTACAGGCATGCGCTACCATGCCCGGCTAATTTTTTATTTATTGTAGAGATGAGGTCTCGCCAAGTTGCCCAGGCGGGTCTCGAGCCCGCAGGCTCAGGCAATCCACTTATCGCAGCCTCCCAATGGCGTGGGATTACAGGTTGAGCCACCGAGCCCGCCTCTCACTGTCTCCCTTACTGGCTCTCTTTTTAAATTTTTTTGGAGTTGGTGTTTCATTCATCTCCCAGGCTGAAGAGTGATGGCATGATCATAGCTCACTTCAGTTTTGGCCTCCTGGACTTTGGTAATCCTCTCACCTCAGCCTCCTGAGTAGCTGGGATTAGGGGTGCATGCCACCATACCCAGATACTTTTTTATTTTTATAGAGACAAGATCTTGCTAGTTGCCTAGACTGGTCTCAAATTTCTGGGCTCAATCAATCTTCCTGCCCTGACCTCCCAAAGTTCTGGGATTATAGGCTAAACCACTGTGTCCCACTGTGGATTAAGGGAAAACAACAAGCTATTGAATAGAGAAGGTAAGCCCATCAGTGTCTTGTTCTTTAATGATTCTGTCTTTCAGCCAGTGGAAGTCCCAATTTAATTACACTTGGCACACTATTAATCTCACTTCCAGGCATCCCACTTCCTGAAGGCTGCTCCTATTTTAAAGCTCACAGCATCTGGCACCATGATCTATTACTCACTTGCCTCTGCCAGGAACAACAGTCCATTGATCTTCCCACCTTTTCCTTTCTCACATCCTGTGACCTCCTTTTCCTTCATTCCTTGTTTACCTTTACAAGCAAAATTATTATTAATACTCCTTTGTGTAAATTCAACTCTATTGCTGCTCTTCTTCCCTCTTCTTGGCACTGATTAAGGAAAATATTAATCTCAATTAAATCTAGCACTACTCTTCTTCCACACCTACACCTTATTAACTCAATGTGACTGCAGAAAAACTGATGTTAATGCTAAAATTTCTCATTTCAAATATGTAACCGTTAAGTTAAAATGGATTATAATGTTGCTCAGCAGTTATAATATGTTTTTTGTTCATTCTCTTAATCTCCTTCCATTTAATACTTTTTACCTCCACAAACCTCTGAACACTTCTCCCCTCCTCACTCACAACTCATTGTCTCATTCTTTCTTTAATCTACACAACAGAAGCTGTTGAAAGACAACCTGCACAAGCTCCTACCACCACTTGGAAGTGTCTAGTTGCACCTGTGCCTGCATACTCAGCATATTTCTTGCTACTGTGTATGTCACCCAAGATCCCAGCAAAAACACTTTGAGACTAGATAGATTTCTTCCCCACATATACTCAAGACTATATTGTTCCAGTAGCTTCCTCCATTGCTGTCCTTTATTATTGGAAATTCTCCCTCTATATTAGATTATTTTATCAGTATACAAGTGTGTTGTAATGTCTCATAAGTTAAAACAGGGTAGAACAAGAAGATCCAGAAACTCTTCTGTCAGCACTTCTGTTTCTAGCTCCTTCATTTATCTGTCTGATTCTCCTAACAAACACTGGCTACACTCTGATATTTCAGTTTTTGTATGCTGACACTCTATTTTGTAAGTAGGCTTTTGACATCATTCTTTTTGTAAAATAACCTTCATCAGAGCCACCAGTGGCTTCCACATTACTAAGCCCAAGGGCTGATACTCCATTCTATTTTACCTAATCTGTCAAGAGTTTTTAAAACGTTTGATTACTTGCTCTTATTTCAAACATTTACTTCAATATCTTGAAAGACTCCTTGCTTCTGGTTTTCTTTTCTAACTCCTTTTCATTTCTTTCTTGCTTCTACTTCATTTCAGGTCGACAAAATATTAGAGGTTTTTGAGACTCAGTTTTTTGAACTTTTCCCTATCCACACTTAAGTCCCTGGTTGTCATTTTTAGTTTTGTGCCTTTAAATGCCTCAGTCTCATGTCATAAGTCCAATCTCACCCACTTCCTGAACCCCAGACTCATATATGCAACTACCTTCTTGACTACTCCATGTGGATGTCAAATTTTAGTACTAAATAAACTAAGTGAGCTATGAAAAATAAATGTTGATCAATTGACCTTCCAACCTAAACTGCTTCTTCTGCCATCTTACTGATCACCATCAAGGGCAGGCTCATTCCTCTGGTTTCTCTGGTCATGAACTTTGATGTCTTCTTTGCCTCTTCTCTCTCTCGCTCTCTTTTTTGATCACACTCCATATATACTATTTAGTAAAGCTGCATGTGGTGGCTAATGTCTGTTGTCACAGGAAGCCGAGGCAGTCCAGAAGATCAAGGTTATAATGAGCAATGATTGTGCCATTGTACTCCATGAACAACAGAGAGAGACACTGTTTTGAGAAACAAAAAACAAAGAAACCAAAAATTTACAGTGAATAATATTGATTTGCTTTACACACACACACACACACACACACACACACACACACACACACACACACACAGATTCTGAAAACTTTTTGTTTCCTCTACTACTACTACTACTACGTTGCCCCAAGTAACTAGTTTATCTCAAATATATTTCCACAATGCCTTGACTCACTTTTAACACAGAAGTCAGAATTGTTCTACTAAAACTTAAGTTAGTTAGGCTACTGCTTTACATAATACCCTTAAATAGCTTTCTTCTTTTCACTTAGTATATAAAACCAAAATCTTTGCAATGATCTTAATTATCACTCTGAAATCTAACTTATTTCTACCCTCATTCTTAACTTTGTCTGTACTCATTCCTTTATGGGTTTTGAAATCTACTAAGTGTCCTTCTAATTCAAGATCTCTGAACTTATTTCCTATAGGTGGAAAGATGCTTTCCCAGCTGCCTTTATGGCTCACTTTCTTGCTACCTGTATTCAAATGTCATCTTCTCAGTGAGATCAATTTTGAGACCTTTTTTAAAAATTAAAGGCAGTCATAAACCTCCAAATTTCCACACATTATAGCTCTATGTTTGGTTTGTCTTATACATAGCACTTGTCTCCATCTAATCTATATTTGTATGTAGCTATATATAGCCACATACAAGCACTTGTTTGCTTCATTTAGTATCTGCTCCCACACATACACATGGAAATAAGTACCACAGAGATTTTTATCTAGTGTGTTTATTGCAGAGTTCCCAGTATTTAATACAATACCCAACACTAGGTTGCAATAAATATCTGTTGAAAAAATAATCACATTTTTCTTCTCCTTGTATAAATAGAGATATTGCTTGACTTGTCAATGTGACAATAATTAGACTGTACTAAATATAAGACATCCCATCTGGTAAATCAGACATACTAAAGTTGTTTGTCCTCTAATAAATAAGTTGGTACTGTAGAGGAGAAAAAATTGATTTTCCTCACCTGTTGCAAGGACCTTGTCTCATAAACAGATCACCAAGAAAAAAGCATTCAAATTTATTTAACATAACTTTTGTACAACATGGGAGCCTTCAGAAGTGAACAAAGAAATGGGGAAATCTGTTATTTGTGAACAGATATACAGAAGTAGGACTAGACAAAAAGATATGGTCTAAATGGTAATAAACTAGGTTGGGGACCTAAAGGTCTACTACAGGTTAATGTCATATACCCATTCTTTACCTCTCTTTGTTCTCACTTATCTGAGTAGGTAGGAAAAATAAGATCAAGAAAGATACAAGGTGTTAATAGGACAAAAGATGTGATGTAAGTCATGGCAGCTGAATATGTCTGGAGTATTAGACTTTGCTAAGAGTGAAACATCTAATAGAGGAAACATAAATGTTAGCATCAGCAAATGAGAATTACAAGGATGAATCATGATTGTTCCTGTTTGCTGAGTGTCAACCTTACTTTTTAATATGCAATCTCTCTACAGGTGATATGAAGACTATGCAAAATTGATTCAGAGGAATCTCATTATGAGCTGAGCACTATTGTCAAATGTGTCTCCAGAGCATTTTTCCTGGCAGCATCTGATGCTTTTGAAAACTTAATGGATTTAACATGGAATCCTCTTCTCTTATCTATAGTATCATTCATATTGCAAGAAATTAAGTTTCTCATGATGCCTTTAACAGATGAATTATGAAATGATGATGAGTTATGAAGTAATTGATTCAAAGACAGATATTTGAAGGAGCAAATGCTTAAGAAGAAAATAATATTAACTCTGGAAATGTATCTTACCTAATATTTCCTATCATTTTCCCTACAAAGTAGTAAACTATAGTTTCATAGTAAAACAAATAATAAATAAAGATTATGACACATAAGAACAACAAAAACACAATTTTATTATAATTTCATATTCATTTATTCTCCATTTTTAAAAAATGTATAAGCAAGTTGGAAAATACTTGTTTAAGACAATAGAGATAGCAAAAGAAATTCTTAGACTTAGTCTTTTGAACAGAATAAAACAATTCATATTGGAAGTAAGAATAACACTATTGCCCCAAAACTTCTGAAGCAGAAAAATATCATAAAATTATCTTATTTATTTGAGTGAAGGAAGGAGGAGGGATGCTGTTATAAGGTAAAATAAAGTAATTTTGCACTTAAGTAATAATTCATGTGATTCACATTATTCTGTAAATTTTGGCTTTTCTGTTATACCTAATAAATGTCTGACAAATATGTTTGCAACTCATTAATTAGAAAGTTAAGAAGTGTATCTAGATATATATGTGAAAATTCAAAAAATAATGACTATATTATATATCATATAGTCCATATAAATAAATATGACCATACAAATTTATATTATATTATAGCCTATACTTCTCAACATAGGAAGTTTTAACTTAGGAACAATTCATTTAGATCTAAGATTCATTATTATGTAAGGGTGTATTATAACTACAAACAAAGAAAACAGAACTAGAGGAGAAAGAAAGGTTGTTTACAAAGATATAAAAGAAAATTACTGATGATTTTATTCTGATTCTTTGGAATTTTAAGAAGTGGGAAATATATTAGCTTATAAACAGAAGTTTTGAGACTAGAGAAAAATGTCTCAAAAATATTCTGCAGTAAGAAAAAGCATTATCAGGAGAAGGCAGATGAAGATATTCTGGGTCAAATCCAAAAAAGAACATGTTTGTGAGATTCAAGTTTAGATGCCTATAAGATGACTGTGATGGTTGCAGAAGGACATGACCTCAAATTTGTATTAACAAACATCAGGATCTCTGTGGTAAAGAAAGTAAGAGTCTTATTTTAGCCAGTGCTGAATCCTCCATATTTTAGTGTCGCTTAAGCTGACTGCCTTCAGTAACTCACCCACTAACTCATGAGGCATCCCATTCCAAGTGACCTTGAAAGAGGGATATAATTCAACTTAAAAAAAAATGAATTATCAACTTTGGGAACAGAACATTAAACTAATCATTGGAAATATTTCTTTTTTCTACTTAGCTAAAGTCATAATTCTCAATCTCCACTGAATTATTAGAAAACACTCTCAAGAAGTGCAGGTACAAACAAGCCCAGACTGTGAAGATGAAAATAAATTCCTAATTCTTCAATACTTAGACATCAACAAATAGCCAAAAGTACGAAGAACATACAGGAAAACAGTCTCATCAAATGGACTATATAAGGAACTGATGACCCATCCTGAAATGATGAAGTTATGAAATCCTTCAGACCAGGAATGCAAAATAGATGTCTTTAGAAAGCTCAACAAATTTCAAGATAACACAGAGAAGGAATGCAGAATTTGATCAGATAACTATAACAAAGGGATAGAAATATTATTTAAAAATCAACCAAAAATTCTGGAGCTAAAAATTCAGTTGACAAACTAAAGTGCACCATAGTGTCTCATGAGCAGGATGAATCAGGCAGAAGAAAGAAGTAGTGAGCTCAAAGACAGACAGGATTTACAAAAATATAGTGAGGTGAGGAAAAATGAAAAAAGAATGAAGTATGCCTACAAGTTATGGTGTTAAGGAGGATGGAGAGAAAAAGATCATAATGTTATGACTGGATTGTGAGAAGACATACCAGCATGCCAATCCAAATTAATATTAAGAGTCCTTTATAGCCAGACTTGCTGACTCAGCCTCTAATCTCGCGCCTTTGGGAGGCTGAGGTGAGTGGATTGCCTGAGCCCGCGGGTTCGAGACCCACCTGGGCAGCAGGACCTCAAATCAAAAAATAAGCCAGGTGTAGTAGCGCATGCCTGTAATTACACCTATTTGGAAGGCTGAGGTGGAAGGATCGCCGGAACCCATTAGGTCAAGGCTGCGGTGGTTGGGAGCGGCCACTGCACTCCAGTCTGGGTGACAGAGTGAGACTCCAACTCAAAAAAACCCAAAAAAAACAACAAAAAAGAGTCCTTTATTAGCGTGTAGTCAAGAGTAGGCTCTTGCCATGAAGCTCTTGACACTGAGTGGAATCAGCAAGGCGTTTATAAAGGCAAAATCCTCAAGTGGGCTACATATCTAATAGAGATTGATTAGTTATTTTTTCTAGAATGGGATTCTACAACTGAGGCAACAGAAGAGGGGGTTTTCCAAACTTGATTTTATATGATGTAAACCCAGCCTTATATGGGGTGAGCCAAAGGCAAAAGGCTTACCCATTTTTCACCAGTTTCTATTATTAATTTGATTAAAGTAGATTTTAAAGTTTTGTTCATGTATTTGACCTACTGAGAGCTTTGTGGTCAGTTAGCACAATGCAATTTTCAGTTAATGTTTAGTGCCTTACTAACCAGTTGTACTATGGGCAAGATGAAAGCTAGACCACTGTCAGAGCCAATAGAGAAAGGGAGCCCATATTGAGGAATTATTTTATTTAATAAAAACCTTGTAACCATAAGTGCAGTTTCATTTTTGGCAGCAAAGGCCTTTACCCATTCAGAAAATGTATTAATAAACACCAGTAGATAGCCATAACCTGCCTGAGGAGGTTTTATTTCAGTAAAATCTATTTCCCATTTTTTGCCAGGGCTTAGTCCTTGAGCCCTGATTCTTGCTAGAGGCTTCTGTCTTCTTTTTGGGTTAGTGCAGGCCAAAGCAGGGCACACTTTGGCCACTGAGGTAGTCAGGCATTTTAAATTATTAATACTATAAAAGTGATTTAACAGTTCAGCCATTCTGATACCTCCCAAATGGGTGATGGAATGAAGTTGTTTTACTAATGTATGTGAAAGGGTTGCAGGCAGAATAATTCTAGACTCTTTAACCCATCAGCAGTCAGACTTTTTGTGAGCTCTTACCAGGTCCACTCCCTCTTCTTCCCTGTGGGTATAGTTGGGCTTCTATGGGAGAGAAGGAACTGGAAAAGCTTTAGTTAGCAAAACAGTCAGGTGTTCAACTGGAAATTCGGTTGCCTCTCGAGCTGCCAGTTCTGCAAGGTGGTTTCCTGTTGCTTCTGGGATGTTGGATTTCTGCAATGAATGATGATTACCTCTTTGGGGGGGGTCATATAGCCTCTAGGAGGGCTAAGATTTTCTCCTTTTTTATAAGTAACTGCTGCAGTAAGAAGACCTAATTTCTTGTAGATCATGGCATGCACATGGAGTGTGGCAAAAGCATACCAGCTGTCAGTGAAGATGTTTACTTGTTTTCCTGTTCCCCAGTACAGGACCTGAGTTAATACAATTAACTCAGCCTTTTGAGTTGAGGTAGCTTGAGGCAATGCCTATGACCAGATTACATCATGAGCCATGGTTATGGCTTCACCAGTCTTGCAGACTTCCTCAATTTTCAGGCTGTTACTATCCATGTACAGGTCAGCATCAGCCTGGTTTAAGGGAGTGTCCCAAAAATTGGGCCAGCTGGCCTGAGAGATGTCCAGGACATCTTCACAGCCATTTACTAGCGTTTCCAGATTGTCATCAGGCAGCAGGGTGGCCAGGTTGAGGCACTGAGTAGGAGAGAAAGTTAGTCTTGGTTCATCAAGCAAAAGACTCTGATATTGAGTGATACGAGCATTTGACATCCAGTGACCAGAGGCTTCTTGGAGCAATGTTTTAACAGCATGGGAACAGTCAAAGACAGGTTTTGCCCAAAAGTTAATTTATCTGCTTTCTTAACTAGCAGGGTCATGGCCACAGTGGCCCAGAGACAAGAGGGCCAGCCAGAGGCTACTGGGTCCAGTCTTTTTGACAAGTAAGCCACTGGTCTTCTCCACGGTCCTAAGGTCTGAGTAAGGACCCCCTTTGCAATTCCTCATTGTTTGTGAATGAACAAGTAGAAAGGCATGGTAACATCTGGAAGAGCTAGAGCCAGGGCTTGGGTGAGAGCTGTTTTTAACTGCTGGAATGCCTGTTCCTCAGTAGAAGTCCAGTTTAAGGGTGATCTCGTGCTGTGACTGTGTACAAGGACTTGGTAATTTCAGCAAATCCTGGGATTCACAGCAGGCAATATTCTTCCACCCCTAGGAATTCCCATACCTGTTTCTTTGTGGTTGGCATAGGAATCTGAAGAATGGCTTCCTTCTGGGCTGAGGTCAGGACTCGCTTGCCTTCTTTTAGTTGATATCCCAGGTAGGAAACTTAAATTGAGTGGTGCTGTGCCTTTTTTTGCTGACACAAGGTAGCCCATATCTTGGAGGAGCTGTAACAGAGCTTTAGTACCTTGCAAACAGGAGTCTAGGTCTACAACCGCAAGTAAGAGGTCATCTACATACTGGAGTAGTATACATTCAGGATGTAAGGCACAAAACCCTGACAAATTGTGTTGCAAGGCTTTCCCAAAAAGAGATGGGGAATTCTTGAAACCCTGTGGTAACCAGATCCAAGTTAGTTGACTGGTGTCTCCTGAGTCAGGATCTGTTCATTCAAAAGCAAAGATGGGTTGACTAACAGGGGACAAAGGGATAGAGAAGAAGGCATCCTTTAAATCCAGCACACTATATACCTGATGTTGAGGAGGAAGCAGACTGAGCAAAGTAAGTAACAGTTGGATGGATAGTTTCAACTCACTTATTGACCTCCCTTAAGTCCTAAACTGGTCGATAATCAGAAGTTCCCAGTTTCTGAACTTGCAAGAAGGGACTGTTCCATGCCAACTTACATGGTGTTAAAATATTAGTTGCTAAGAGTCTTTTGATGTGGGGAGCAATTCCTTTCTGGGTCTGCAAACTCATAGGGTATTGATGCATGTGAACTAATGTAACTAATGTCAATAGACTTATCACCCCTGGTGGATGATGTTTTGCCAATCCCAATGGGTTCACTTCTGCCCAGACTGAAGGAAACTCCTGCTGTAACTGTAGAAGCAAACTTGACAGAACATTTTCAGTAGAGGACTTAAAAGAAGTTATGAGATATTCTTCAGAGAGCAGAACAGTCAAGAGCATCTGATAGGCAGTAGGGATAAGCATTTCAGTTTTCTCAGTTGAAGATACAATAGTGGCTCTTAACTTTTGAAGTTAGTCTTGACCCATAAGAGGAAACGGGCAGTCTGGAACTATTAGAAATGAATGAGTGACTCGTTTTTGTCCCAAAGTGACAGTCTGGTTGGAAGTGAACTTGCAATTAGTAACTTCCCCTGTTGCCCCTTGTACTAACATTTACTATTTAGACACGAGTTCCAATGGTGACTTTAGGACTGAATGCTCTTCCCCAGTGTCCACTAAGATAGTGGTGATTACAATGGGCTCTTGGGGGCCTAAGGAAAAAGAGCCCTGGTCTCTTTAATCCAAATTATTTCCAACCTCTCCAGCAGAGGACAGGACCAGAACTGTCTTAGGGTCCTCTTGTTATGGGCAATGGGAACAGTCTTTGGCTTAATGCCCTAGTTCCTTGCAATAAGCACACTGGTTCTTTGCCAACTGAATGCATCTGGGTTTCTGATCTTTTTGGCCTTTCTGTTATCAAACTTTGATGAGGAGGCTTGTAATCAGTCCTGGAGCCCAGAGGACTGTTACCAGTATTTTGCCTTGTCTTCTTGCAGCTCCGTTAACTGCCTGTACTGCCTGTCTCTGTTTTTCAGCATCTTGGTTATTGAAAACTTTCTGAGCTACTTCAAGCAGTTGAGAAATATTTATGCCTGCAAAGCCTTCCAGTTTCTGTAAATTTTTCTATATGTCCGGATCTGCCTGAGCCACAAATGCCAAATTAATAGCTTGAGCATTCTTGGGAGCCAAGGGATCAAAAGGGGTGTAAGTCTGAAACGCCTCTTGGAGTCTCTTGAGGAATGCTCCTGGTGATTCCTTGGATCCCCGGAGAACCTCAATAGTTTTAGAAAGATTGATAGGTTTTGAGGCTGCCTCCTTCAATGCTTCTAATAGAGCCCAGTGATAGGTATCTAGTGCCTTGGACCCCACAAAGTTGTTGGGGTTCCAGTCTGGATGAGTGAGGGGAATAAACTCTTTTAACATTTCCTGACTTTTCTCCTCTGTACCAGCCACTGAGGCCAGGACAGACTTTTTAGTCTCAGTTTTAATGCACTCTGGTTTTAAGAAATAAATAGGGTTCAAAAGAAGCTGCCGGCAACTATCCTAGGTGGGAAGATGAATGTGCATGATTGATTTTACCAGGGAGGTTAAAACCTATGGTTTCATGGATTTTGAAAAGATTTTATTCTCTTGAGAAACAGGTAAAACAAGTTTTCCTTGAAGAGTTAGCTAGGGACCTGTGTGTATAGCACCCTCTTTTTTTTAAGTTAGAAGCTCTGTCTCTGTAGAGTATGCTTTACAGGAAGGGTCCTGAGTTTTAAGTAGACATATCTTTAACCATGAATGGGGTTTTGTACTCAATTTAACCATTGGTTGATATAGGGAAACTGATCAGGGTGACCAGGGGTCCTTGTAACAACCTTCCAGACAGACTAAGTAACATGAAGATCCAGAGACCCTGTGGACAGCTATTTAACATTAAACACATGTCAATTGTTTTCACAGAGGGTCTGGAGTCTGCTTCTGAGGAGACTGACACCGTAGTCCTCTGTGAACCTGACAGAGAAATTTCTTATTATATAGTTGAGGGGACCAGAGGGTTTAGAAACCCATGACTCCATATTGTCAAAACCAGTAAATTATAGGAGGCACCTGATGAGGACCAGAACTTCAACCACGAGAAGATAAGCAAAGGCTAATAGAAGTTACCAGACTGCTAACCAGTCCAAAAGTGCAACAGAAGCTACCTTGTGGCAAAAAGCACAGTAAGAACACAAAGCATGGTAAGAGGCCAAGGATGACAGGGATATAAAAATACCATAGGCAGTTAGAAGTTAAAGCAAGTACCCAAACAGAAACCAGATACTAAACTGAGACTCTGTTCAACCAATATCTTTAGCTTAATGAACAATGTCTAAGGAGCAGCCTTGTAGGCAGAGGACTGACAGGTTGTGAATTCTGTGAACCCATAACAAGCAACAAGCAAACAACAAATAAAAAATTAAAACACAATGACAGACAGGGCACATCTGGACCAAGTCAGAAGAGTTACAGATCCCTGGAACAACCTCAGGGCAGAAAACAGGACTCTATTCCGCCAACATCTTGGCTCAGTGAACAGTGTTCAAAGGGCAACATCATCAGGCCATGACTCCCTTAACCAAAACAGAAACAGAAACTGGGCCACAAGCAAGCAAACATCAAACAGAAACCCCCCAAAATAAATTTTTACCTCCTAAGAGATTGTAGATGGACTCAGCTTCTTTGAGACAGTAGCTGCCAAATGAGTCAGTACAACCCCCTCAGAGCCAAATGAGAGGTTTAGGGGCCTGTGAATCTCAGGAGGTGCCTCTCCTATACCTCTCCTCCCAGCTGGGGAGGGTCAGAGCAAGGTGACTACTCATGCTGTGGAAAATATCTTGCTGGGGCCTCCAAACATTATGACCAGATTGTGACAAGGAGACATGCCAGCATGCCAAGTCCAAATTAATATTAAGAGTCCTTTATTAGCATGTGGTCAAGAGTAGGCTCTTGCCATGAAGCTCTTGATGCTGAGTGGGATCAGTAAGAAGTTTATAAAGGCAAAATTCACAAATGGACTATATAGCAGGGGGTAAGGGTACAAGGAACTCAAAACAAAAGGGACAATCTTTTGGATTTCAGTTAGCAAGGCATACAATTACCCAGAACTTGTAGCTAGGGAGTTTTCAAATGATCAGCAAGAACAGTCAGTGTGAGCAGCTCAGGAGAACAAGGCTATGAGTCAGTGGTCATGGGAACAGTACAACAATCACACGTACACACTGCGGGGGGGGCATTTTAGGTCAGGCAGACAGCTAAGATGGAAGATTTTCAAGCAAGCTATTGTAATTATTTTAACTATTTTATTAACTATTTCAATAGTGAAAAATGTGCTTAAAGAGATAATGACAGAGAGCTTTCCAAATCTAGAGAAAGATATGATTATTTAGGAATAAGAAAGTCAAATAACACCAAGAAGAGTCAACACACATAAGATGATCTCAAGGCATGTAATACTCAAACTCTCAAAGGTAACGAACAAAGAGAGAATCATAAAAGCAGCAAGGGAAAATAAGCAAATAATATTCAAAGAAGCTTCAATATGTCTGAAAATAGAATTCTAGGTAGAAACATTACAGGATAGGAGGGAGTGGGATAAAACATTCAAAGTGCTAAAGAAAAAAATGCTTCTAACCTAGAATATTATATACAGCTAAGTTATATTTATTTTTTTTATTATAAAGATGTGGGGTACAATTCAGGGTTAGGTATATGAATATTGATTATGTAGCTACCCTTGTTGATGAGGTGTGCCCCTCCCTCCCCTAGCAGTTTCTCTCAACTGCCAAACCCACCCCCCTCCCCTGACAGTTTCCCACTACTGCCAATTCCTTTCTTATAGTATTGTAATTGTTCAAGGACTGCTTGTGAGTGAGAACATATGGTAGTCTGTTCTTTGTTTATGTGCTAGATCACTGAGTATGATAGATTCTAAATCCATCCAAGTTGCTGTGAAGACCATAGCTTTGTCCTTAATGGCTGCATAATATTCCATTGTGTACATGTACCACATTTTTTTTAATCCAGGTCAGCTTTGATGGGCAGTATGGCTGGTTTCATGTTTTTGCTGTTGTGAATAGAGCTGCAACAAACATGTGTACAGGTATCTTTTTTGTAGAATGATTTGAGTTCCTCTGGATATATTCCCAATAGGGGAATTGTGGGGTCATAAGGAAGGTCAATTTCCTGCTCTTGCAGAAATTACCACACTGTCTTCCAAAGAGGACACACTAATTCACACTCCCAAAAGCAGTGCAGAAGTGTACCTTTTTCTCCACATACTTGCCAGCATCTGTTGTTGTTTGTTTTATTAATGATGACCATTCTTACTGGGGTTAGGTGGTATTTCAATGTGATTTTGATTTGCATTTCTCTGATGATGAGTGAGGCTGAGCACTTTTTCATGTGTCTGTTGGCTGCCCGTATATCTTCTTTTGAGAAGTTTCTGTTCATGTTTTTTGTCTTTTTTAAAGGGACTTTGTTTTTGTTTTTGTTTTCCATTTGGCACATTTGAGTTCCTTGTAGAACATTCTAGATGTTAGGCCTTTGTCAGATATACAGTTGGAAAATTTTGTTTCCCACTCTATGGGCTGTCTGCTTGCTCCCTTGATCATTCTTTTGCTCTGCAGAAGCTCATTAGTTTGATGAGGTTCCAGTTATCTATCTCATTTCTTAAGATATGGGCATTTAGGGTTCTGATCACGAATTGATTGCCAGTTCCAATTTCTGTAAGGGTGTCTCCTTTGTTTTCTAAGATTCTTATAGTTTGAGGTTTTATGTTTAGGTCTTAGTTCCATTTTTAGTTAATTTTTTTGTATGGTGATAGGTAGGGATCCTGTTTCAATCTTCTTTTTTTTTTTTGAGTTGGAGTCTCACTCTGTCACCCAGACTGGAGTGCAGTGGCTGCCCCCAGCCACTGCAGCCTTGATCTGCTGGGCTCCAGTGATCCTTTCGCCTCAGCCTTCCAAGTAGCTGGAACTGCAGGTGCACGCCATCATGCCCAGCTAATTTTTTATTTTATTGTAGAGATGAGGTCTCACCAAGTTGCCCAGCGGGTCATGAACCTGCGGGCTTAGGCAATCCACTCACCTCAGTCTCCCAAAGTGCTGGGATTACAGGCTGAGCCACCGAGCCTGGCTCTGTTTCAGTCTTCTGCATGTGATAAGCCAGTTTTCCCAGTGCCATTTACTGAATAGGCTCTCCTCTCCCCAGTAGTTGTTGTTGGAGGCTTTGTCAAAGATGAGTTGGTTGAGAAATTGAGGTTTTGTTTCTGGAATCTCTATCTTGTTCTATTGGTCTGTGTGTCTGTTCTTGTATCAATACCAGGCTGTTTTGATTACAATAGCCTTAGTAACAATTGAAGTCTGGAAATGTGATACATCCTGCTGTTTCTTTTGCTAAGGATTATTTTGGTTATTCATGGCCATTTATGCAACCATATGAACTTGTCTATTGTCATTTCCAAGTCTGAGAAGAATGATGTTGGTAACTTAATGGGTATTGTGTGGATTCTGTAGATTACCTTTGGTTAAAATGTTCATTTTACCAATATTTATTCTTCCTATCCATGAGCATAGAATATTTTTCCATTTGTCTGTTACTTCTTGGATTTCTTTGAGCAGTGCTTTGTAGTTCTCATTGTAAAGGTCTTTCACTTCTCTGGTTAGAAGGATGCTCAGGTATTTCATTTCTTGTGTGGTTATTGTGAATGGGATTGTGATTTTAATTTGGGTCTCTACCTGCTGTTGTTGGTGTATAGGAATGCAACTGTCTTTTGCACATTTATTTTGTACCCTGAGATTTTCCAAAGTCCTTTATCAGTGCAAGCAGTTTTTGACAGGTTCTCTTGGATTCTCAAGGCATAGGATCATATCATTAGTAAAGAGGGATAACTAGACTTCCTCTTTTCCCATTTGGATACCCCTGATTTCCTTCTCTTGTCTAATTTCCCTGCAAGGACTTCCAACACATTGTTGAACAAGAGGGGTGAGAGAAGGCAGCCTTGTCTTGTTCCAGTTTTCAGGGAAAATGTTTCCAGTTTCTGTTTATTTAGCAATATGTTAGCTGTGGGATTTATTGTAAATAGCACTTACTATTGTGAGAGGTATGCTCCTTCTATACCTAGGTGTGTGAGGGTTTTTATCAAGAAGGGATGCTGGATTTTATCAAAAGTTTTTTCTCTATCTAATGATATAATCATGTGGTTCTTGTTTATACATCTGTTGATGTATTTAATTACATTTATGGTCTTGCAAATGTTGAACCATTCCTGCATCCTGGGACTGAAACCTACTTGGTCAAGGTGGATGATTTTTGAGATGTGTTTTTTGATCCAATTTGCTGGAATATTCATAAGCATTTTTGCTTCTATGTTTATAAGGGATATTGGCCTCTAGTTCTCTATTTTGTTGGATTTTTACCTGGTTTGGATATCAGTGTGATTAACTTCATAATATGACTTGGAGAGAATTCCATCTTTCTCAATTTCCCGGAACATTTTCAATATGATTGGTGTCAGCTCCCCCTTGTATGTTTTTTAGACTTCTGCTGGAAAGCCATCCAGTCCAAGGATTTTTTTTTTGTGAATAATGTTTGCGTGACAGAGTCAATTTCCTGGGTTGTTATAGGTGTCTCAATTTAGTGTCTAAATCTCTTTTTGTATCAATCTGGGGAGGTTGTGTGATGTCAGAAAGTCCTCCATTTCATTTAGGTTATCAAGTTTGTTTCCATATAGGTTTACATAATAGTCTCTGGTAATCTTTTGTATTTCTTCGGGGTCAGTTGTGATTTGATCTTTTGTATTTCTGATTGTGTTTATGTGGGTTTTATCTGTCTTTTTCTTGGTTAATCTGGATAGGGGTTCATCAATCTTGTCAATTATTCCAAAGAACCAGCTTTTTTTTTGTTGATGTGTTCTATGATATTTTTGTCTTCTATGACCAGGATTTGGGCTTTTATTTTGGTGATTTGGATTCTTCTGCTAAAGTTGGAGTTTTGGTAGTCTTCTCTATCCAACTCCCTTAGGTGATTTGTTAGGCTATCCACTTGTGATCTTTCTGTTTTCTTGATGTGTGCTCATAGAGATATAAATTTCCCTTCTAGAACTCTTTTCATGGCATCCAAGAAGTTTTGGTAAGATATTTATTCATTTTTGTTTGTTTCTAGGAACTTTTTAATTTCTGCATTGATTTCAGTGTTGACCCAGTAGTTGTTCAGCATCATGCTATTTAGTGTCCATGTCTGTGTGGGCTTTGGGGAAATTTTGTTGTTGTTGATACCTATTTTTATCCCACTGTGGTTGAAGAAGGTGCATGGCAATATTTCAACCTTATGGGATTTACTTATGTTTGATTTATTGCCATTGCTGTAATCGATCTTGGCGTACATTCCATATGGTGATGAGTAGAATGTATATTCTGTGGTTGTTGGGTGGAATAATCTGTAGGTATCTAGTATGTTCATTTGGTTGAGTGTCAAGTTGAGATTCTGGATCTCCTTGCTGATTTTTTGCCTCTATGATCTATCTAGGACTGTTAGTGGGGTATCCAGTTTCCTGCTATAATAGTGTTAGAGTCAATGTCTTGTTTTAGATTACTTAGCAGTTGCTTTATAAATGCTTGTGCATCTGTGTTGGGTGCATATATGTTTAAGATGGATGTTTCTTGTTGCTGTATTGAACATTTTATCATTATGTAGTGTTATTTTGCATCTTTTTAAATTTTTGATAGCTTAAATGTTGTTTTGTCTGATATTAAGATTGTGACTCCTGCCTTCTTTTGTGATCCATTTGCTTGGAAACTCATCTTCCACCCTTTAACTATGAGTCTGTGTGCATCCCGTGTGTTGAGTTTCCTGGATGCAGTCAATAATTGGGTCATGGTTTCTTATCTAGTTTGCCATTTTGTATCTTTTTGCATTTAGTCCATTTACACTCAGGCTGATTATTGAAATGTGATTGTTTATCCCTGACATGAAGTTCCTATATAGTTTTTTCTTTGTTTGCTTGTTTTCTTTTTCTTTGGAGTTTATGTATGTGTGTATTTCTAAGTTTCTTGTTGCACTGTATTCTCTGTTGATTCTGTGCTCTGATGTTCTCTTGGGAAGTTTGTGGTCATTCTTTTTTTTTTTCTTTCTTTCTTCTATGATTAGTACCTTTTTAAGTGTCTTCTATAGAGTTGGTCTGAAAACTGCATAATCTCTTAGGGATTGGATCTCTGGGAAAGATTTTAATTCTCCATCACTGATGAAGCTGAGCTTGGCTGGATAGAAAATTCTTAGTTGAAATTATGTATCTTCGAGGACTTTGAATATTGGGCTCCAGTCCCTTCTTGCTTGTTGTGTTTCTGCCAATAGGTATGCAACTAGTCTGATTTGCTTTCCCCAATAGGTAATCTGACCTTTCTTTCTTACTGCCTCTAGGATTTTTTCTTTTGTGCCTACTTTGTGTAGGAGAGTTGCTATTTGTCTCCTACACATAAATTCTCTGTATCTCTTGGGCTTGTCTGGTCACATCTCTGGTGAGATGAGGAATGTTTTCTTGGATTACCTCCTGGAATATTTGCTGCCAGTTGTTTTCCATTTCCATTTCTTCTTCTGGGATACCAATTGCATAGGTTCAGCCTCTTGATTTAATTGCACATCTCTTGTAGGCTTTGTTCTTTCTTTCTGAGTCTTCTTTCTATGTTTTTTTACAGGTCAGGTTAATTCCATGTACTGGTCTTCAAGTTCTGAGATTATTTCTTCAGGTAGTTTAATTTTGCTTTCCAAACTTGTCATCTTGTTATTCATTTCCTGGGTGAAATTTTTATTTCCAAAATATATGTTACAAGTTGTTTCAGTGTTGCATCTTGTCTTTCTTGATTCTTATTGACTCTTTCCATTCATTCCCTAATTCCTGTCACATTCTGGGGACAGGCATTGGTGACTTCCATTGTTTGAGCATCAAAGTCTGATTTTTCGGGAGTTTTCTCTTTGGTACACTTGAAATTTCATGTGGTCTTCCTTTGGTTTTTCTTCACTTGTAACAGATCTCCTGTTTTTCTTTTTAGTGTCAGTGGGAGAGTCTTTATCCTCTGATGTTTGTTCAGTCCTCTTTTCCTCCCTGATCTATGCTACAGATTAGTTCTATTTTAAATAGGATGGTGAATTGGAAACTTTGCTGTCTCTTGTAATTTTTGAAAGTTCAAAAAGTGTGGAATGGGTTACTAGGATTCAGAAACTACTTGAAATTACAATGTTCACTTATTGTAGTATGTGTTCCCCGAGACTCACTCCCCATCATCAGTCTATATGATGCTGCCAAGTAGAAACCAATGCAAAAAACATTTGAACACACACAAAGAAGTACACACACCCCCAAACAAATGGAGTAACAACAAAGTGAAACAAAACAAACAATAACAAAAAAACCCCAAGGAAACTGAACACACACACACATGCTTAACACAAATTGAATGGAGAAGAAAAACAGAAAGACCAGGGGGGAAAAAAGGAATCAGATAGAACCCTCACACATATATTGACACACACCTTAAACTAGTAAAAATGAAAATAAAAAGATAGAAGAAAAGAAAGCAAAAGCAAACCAACAGCAACAACAAAATTGAAAGATGAACACTCAATCATTACATACACATATAAACAGAAAATAACAAACAAAAGAAGAAAGAAACAGAAAAAGAAAAGAAAAAAAATTGGGGGATGCAGATCAAACCCTCACAAACACATTCATGCAAAAAAGGAAAAATATTTAAAAATTAGATGCACTAACAAACAGGCAAAATTTTTTTAAAATAAAATATAATAATTAAAAATTAAAACAAAAAGCCTGCTCTCTTGTTACAGGCTCTGTAATTGTTTCTCTAATCAAGTCACTCCTGAAGGGCCACCTCTTCCACTGTCTCCTCAGTGTCTTGAGCAGTGAAGGAGGAGGGGCAGTGGAGATGGTTGGGGATGCAGTCCTACTTTCCAGCTCTCATATGGTCAGGGAGATCTTCTCTGGTGGGGAGGTGCAGGACTGTCCCTTACTCAAGTATGTATTGTTGGGGGATCCTCCAGCCAGACCTATTGACATACAGGATCTGCCTGGGTTTGTCCCTCTCAGTTGTGGTCCAGTTGTTTAGGTCTGACATTCTGAGGATTATAGGGGGCCAGCCCCCCAAAAGAGATTTAGAGGGTCCCTGGAAGGTGGGGCGGCATCGGTGAATATTCTGGAGAAATAAGGAGAAAGAAAGAGGCTGGACTCTGTCTAGTGCAGAAGCCAATTCTGTGGTAGGGATAGCTATTGAAAGAAAGATGGAGGGATAGATATAAAGAGAATGAAAGAAAGTGGGCAACTGTTCAGTGAAATGAGCAGAAGCCATTTATTGGGACCAACCATGAGTTTTTTATCCCAAACTTTCACATGTTAAGTCACAAGACTTTCACATGAACATAAAGCCAGGTAGGTGGGGGGCATCCCCCACCCACCAGGTGTTTCCTTAGGCATGAGGAAGGAAAATCCCAATCAAATCACAAGACTTTCATGTGAACACAAAGCCAGGTAGGTAGGGGGCATCCCCACCTACCAGGTGTTTTCCCAAGCATGAGGAAGGACAATCCCAAAATTATCTCACTGTTCCTCATGCTTGGTTTATATTCCTCAAAAGCAATATAACTGACTAAAATCCTAATACCTTTCTTATCTGTGCTAATTTTACCTGTACTATAAACAACTCTTAATTATAGCTCAAACCAGTTCCTAAAGAATGTGACCCAGCCCAAAGATCAAGCTGGGCCACTTCCAGGAACAATTGATTATGATCTCTTAACAAAATGGCTATTCTAAAATCCTATGTATCTATCTTAATTTCTATAAAAGTTTCTAATTCTTAATCCTGATATATAAGGCTGATCATCAGCAATAGAGCTTCTAAAATAAAACCCAAATACAAACTGTAATTGTACTAAAGCCAAAACTGCAATTAGTAGAAAGTGGGAACAATGAAATTTCTAAAGTTAGCTGTATTCTTATAAAACCTTAAAGTATCATGTTTGATCATGCTTGAACTAACATAATTCCCTCACGTAGCATGACCTATTCTACAATACTTACTATAAATTAGTTTCTATTATAAGTAGAAAAAACTTACACAACTTGTAACTAAAGAACCGGTTTAAAAGAATGCAGACCAGCCCAAAGTGGACACTGGGCACTAAGGAATGTGGCCCAGCCCAAAGTTCATGTTGGGCCATTTCTGGTAACCCTAGATAATCATCTATACCATCTAAAGCTGGAAACAGCTCTCTAAATGTATATGCTAATTCTACAAATATATTTTTGAATCTTATAAAGAAGGCTGTATCATGTATAAGGCTCCCAAATGTGATCTGAGTTTGAACTGTGTTAAGTTTAAAGCCGAAACCATAGTCTGTGAGAAACGGGAACAATGGACCCCTAGAGTCAGCCATGCCTATCATATTCTCAGAACTTCATGCTTAGATCAGCAAAATCCCTGCCAGTGGGTAATTCTAAACAACAAAGAAAGGAGAGGGAATGGGCCTTCAGCTCCTGAACCAAACCTGGTGGTCTCAGTGTCCGCAGCCCACCTGGATCCCTAATGCTCAGGTGAGCCTCCATGGCCGGCTCCCAGCAGAGGATTGCTGGGGAAAAGGGAGTTTGGGTCAGCCCTGGACTCAACACTGATCTCTTTGGAATCCTTCCTTGCCCTTATCTGGCCACACCCTTTTTCCAGAGACTGGATCAGGGTAGGAGATAGGGCACCTGGGACTCAGCACTCATCAGATCTCTCCGAAGTTTGTGCCTTCAGGATATTCCCTCTGGATCATGATTAATCCCTAAGTAGTTGATCTGCCAGTCACAGAGATTGGGTTTGCTGCTCCATGATGAGCATGTTGGAGCACTTTCCTGCCCCACCTTTAAGATGGTGACAAGGTACCTCTCTTGTCCACTCCAGTGGGACTGTGCCTCTGGACTCCCTCCACAGCCCCTGTTGCCAGTGTCTAGCCAGGCACTGAAGTGGTGAGGCAAACCCAGGGGCCAGCAGTCTCTGCCACTGCAGTGGTGAGGCAGAGCCTGGATCAGTAGTCTCTCCCTGCTGCTTCTTCACAGGAAAACTTTTGTCTGTTTAAAAAAGATAATGGCACTCAGCTTCTGCAGTCTGGGAAGAGCCAGGACTAAGCAGAGAAGCTGCAGCACAAGCTGTTACACCAGGGCCCTGGGCACTTGCTCACAAGCCCCCACTTAGTCTCTCCCAGCATTTTCTTCCCTGGAAGGGTTTTGTTGATTTTTTAATAAAATGGCACTCAGCTTCTGAACACCAGGAATCACTAGGGTCCAAGCCCAGCAGCTGCGACACCAGCCATTGCACCAGGAGAGCCCTGGCCACTGCTTCCCTAGTCCTCACTCAGTCAGTCACTCTCATGCTCACTCACTCACCAGCACATACACAAAATTATCTATACACTCACTTACTCACTCACATGGGACTCACATAATCCAATTGGCTTGACTACCATCTTCCCTACTCCTCCTAAGTTATCTTTTAACATGTGGAAGAAATAAAGATTTTCTGACAAAAGCTGAGGGATTTTGTCAACATCAGACCTGTCTTATAAGAAATGCTTAAAGAAGTATTTCAATCTGAAAGAATGCTAATGAGCAACAACAACAACAAAAAATATGAAGGTAGAAAATTCATCAGTAAAAGTAAGTACAAGCCAGGCTCGGTGGCTCAGCCTGTAATCCCACACCTTGGGAGACTGAGGTGAGTGGATTGCCTGAGCCCACGGGTTCAAGACCCACCTGGGCAACTTGGTGAGACCTCATCCCTACAATAAATCAAAAAATTTAACCAGGCGTGGTAGCTCGTGCCTGTAGTTCCAGCTGCTTGGAAGGCTGAGGCGGAAGGGTCGCTGGAGCCCAGCGGCACGAGGCTGCAGTGACCAGGAGTGGTCATTGCACTCCAGTCTGAGTGACAGAGTGAGACTCAAACTCAAAAAAAAAAAGTAAGTACATAGACAAATATAGAATATTTTAACACTGTGATTGTGGTGTATAAACCATTCATGTCTTTAGCATAAAGACAAAAACAAAAACCTATCAAACATAATAACAATTACAACAATTTGTTAAGAAATGGACAATATAGAATACATAGAAGACAACAAAAAGTCAAAGAAACAGTAACAGAAGGGATGAATTTTAAGAGTAGAGGTGTTTTTTTTTCACTTTTTTAAAATTTAAGTTAAGGTTTCATCAGTTTAAAACAATTAATTACAAGATTTTATTTGCCAGATACATGTTAACCACAAAACAAAGATTAAATAGATATAAAAATGACAGCAAGAAATTAAAACATACTACCAAAAAAAAATGACTTGCACAGAAAGCAAGACAGCATGAAAGATAAAAAGAGAGGACCAAAAAAAAAAAAAAAAAAGACACAAAAACAAACAGCAAACAAAAACAAAATGACAACAGTAAGTCCTTGTCTATCAATAATAATATTGAACATAAGTGGACACAGTTCCTCATCAAAAGACATAAAGTGCTGAAAAGATTTTTTAAAAATAATGATATGCTGCCCTCAAGAAACTCACTCTACCTGCAATGACACATATAAGCTGAAAACAAAGAGATGGAAAAATACAGTTCTTGTAACTAGAAACCAAAAAGGAGCATAAGAAGCTACATTTACATCACATAAAATATATTTCAAGGCAGAAACCATAAAAAGAGTACAATAAGGTCATTATATAATGATAAAGAGGTAACTTCAGCAAGATGACAATTGTATTACAATTGCAAATACATATATCTAATGCTGGTGCATCTAGACACATAGGCAATATTATTTAGGTTTTAAAGACAAAGATAGAACCCAATACAATAATAGTTAGGGATTTCAATACCCAAGTTTCAGTCCCAAAGGCAAACCTGAACCAAAAATCAACAACAAAATTGAACTTAATATGCACTGTAGATTGAATGAACCTAATACATATTTACAAACTTTTCATCCAACATTGCAGAAGGCACATTATTTTCCTTAGTACATGGAACACTTTCAAGGATAGTTAGGCCACCAAACAAGTCTTAAAATTTTAAGTCAATTTGAAATTCTAAGTATCTTTTCTGACAACAATTGAATATAATTAAAAACTAATAACAAGAGAAATAATGGCAACTACATGAATACATAGTAATTAAACAATATTGTTCTGAATGACCATTCGGTCAATAAATAGCATTTTAAAATAATTTAAAAATTTATAAAGACAAATGAAAAAGAGAATACTCAAGTAAATAAAATTAGAGATGAAATAGGAGACATTAATCTGAAGTGACAACATTTCAAAAGACCAATAGAGACTATGATAAGAAGCTATACTCCCAATAAATTGCAAAACCTAGAAGACATGGATAAATTACTAAACACAAACAAACTACAAAGACTGAACCATGAAGAAATATAAAACCTGAATAGAACAGTAATAATTAACAAGATAGAATTAGGGACAAAATCTCTCCCAACAAAAGTCCCAGTACCTGAAGGCTTTATTGCTGACTTCTACCAAACATTTAAAGAACTAACTGTCATCCTACTCAAAATATTTCAAAAATTTCAGGAGGAGGAAATACTTCCAAATTCATTCTACAAGGCTAGTATTACTCTGATACCAGAACCAGACAAATTTATGACAATGTCTATAGGCATATACCCACTGAAACAAATTCAGCTGTACATTACAAAGATCATTCACCATGACCATGTGGGATTCATTCCAAGGATGCAAGGATGGTTCAGCATATACAAATATCTCAATGCTATATTAATACATCACATCAACAGAAAGAAGAACAAAAACCTTATGATCATTTCAATAGATGTCAAAAAAGTTTTAGGTGAAATTTAACATCATTTCATGATAAAAGCTTTCAGCAAACAGAGTATAGAAAGAACATGCTTCAACACACAAAAAGAGACTGTATACAATAAACTCATAGCTATAATTATACTGAAAGAGAAAAACTAAAACCCTTTCTTCTAAGATCTGAAACAAGGCAAGGATGCCAACTTTTATACATCATAGTACTAGTAGTCCTAAGCAGAGTAATTAGAAGAAGGAAATACAAGACATCTAAATGGGAAAGGAAGAAGTCAAATTATTCTTGTTTACAACTTATATGCTTTTATATTTATTTAAAAAAAAAAAAACCCTGAAGTCTCCATACACAAAAAAATTAGAACTAGTGAACAAATTCAGTAAATTTGCAGGATACAAAAATTTATCATAAAAAACCAACACACAAAAATCAGTTGCAAAGAATCCCATTTACAAAAGCTACTAATAAGTTAGGCATAAACAAAAAAAAATGTGAAATATCATTACAATAAAAAATTGATTAAAAATGGAAGAGGACACACACAAAATATAAAAACACTTTATGTTCGTGTATTGGAAGGATCAATAATTGTTAAAATGTTCATACACACAAACTGATCCACAGATTTATTGCAGTCTCTGTCAAAATATCAATGGCAGTAATCACAGAAACAGAATAACTCAATTCTAAAATGTATATGGATCCACAAAAGAAGCAGAATAGCCAAACAATCCTAACAAGAAAGAACAAAGTTGGGGGCATCACATTATGTGACTTCAAATTATACTGCAAAGCTATAGTAGCCAAACAGCATGGCACTGACATAAAAATAGAGCTATTGACCAGTGAAACAGGATGGAGAACACAGAAATAAATCCACACATTTTCAGTTAACACATTTTTGACAAAGTCATCAAAAACATACATTGGAAAAAGAACAGTCTCTTCAGTAAGTGGTACTTACTGGATATTCACATGCATAAGAATGAAACTAGACTCCTATTTCTCTTCATGTACAAAAAAATCAGATCAAAGTGGATTGAAGACTTAGATTTAAGACTTGAAACTACAAAACTACTGGAAGATAACTTTGGGGAAACAATTCAAGACATGGGTCTGGACAAAGATTTTTTGAGGAAGATCTCAAAGGCATAGTCAACCAAAGTAAAAATGGTCAAATATGGTCACAGCTAGCTAAATCCTTCTACACAGCAAAGAACACAATTAGCAAAGTGAAGAGAGGTTAAATATTGTAGAAAATGTAAGCAAATCATTCAACTGTCAAGGAATAAATAATCAGAATATATAAAAAAACTCAGGCAACTCAATAGAGAAAAAAATACAATTTATAAATGGGCAAAAGATCTAAACAAATGATTCTCAGAAGAAGGCATACAAATGGCTGACAGGAATATTAAAAAAATGTTCAATATCACTAATCATCAGAGAGAAATTCAAGTCAAAGTCACAATAAGATATTCTTTCTCCCCAGTTAAAATGACTTTTATCAAAAAGAAATATGGTGTATATATTTACACTTGCTTCCAGACATCCTGGGGCTGAAATAAAGATACTGCACTGCTGCATTCTTTACAGTACTATACAGTAAAGTTCACAAAAGCACAATTCCTTGTAGAGGATGTATGCACATGACATTGTCACACAACATGCATGTGAACTAACTTACATGATTGGACATGTGAATACACATCTGCATCTTTGAAAGTTTACAACTTGAAGGTTTGTATGTAAAGGACTTATTGTACTTATGTTTACTGGTTTATTAATGAAGAATGTAATAAAGGAGACAGAAAAACAGCAAAAGGAAAAAATGCATAGGATGAGATATGGAAGAAATCTGAGCGCAAGAGCTTCTGTTCCCATGAAGTTGAGATGTACCACTCTCCCAGCACACTGGTGTTTACCAGTCTGGAAGCTCTCAAAACCTCATAGTTCATGGATTTTTATGCAGCCTTTTTCATATAGGCATGATTTATTATTCACTCTACTTCCTGTCCCTTTCCCCTCTCTGGAGAATGAAGGATAAGTCTGAAAGCTTCAAGATTCCAATTATAACTTGGTCTTTCTGGTAACCAGCTGCTATCCAGGAGCTCATCAAGAGTGACCTCATTTAGGTTTTTGATCCATTTAGATTTGATTTTTGTGTATGATGATAGGTAGGGGTCTTATAAGATTCTTAGAAAATGCCAGGGACACCATGGTGGAAATTGGGACTGGCAACCAGTTCCTGGCAAACAAAACCCCAAGGGCCCATGCCACAAGAGATAAGGTAGACAAGTGGGACCTCATCAAACAGACAAGCTTCTGCAAAGCCAAAAGAACCATCAACAGAGCAGGGAGATAGCCCACAGACTGGGAAAAAATATTTTGCCAACTGTGTATCTGACAAAGGCCTCAGATCTAGGATCTACTAGAAACTCAAACATGCTGAAAAAAAAAAACACATTACAAAGTTGACAAAAGATATGAATAGACACTTTTCAGAAGAAGACATATGGACAGCCAACAGATACATGAAAAAATGCTCACTAGTAGTCAAAGAAATGCAAATTAAAACCACACTGAGATACCACCTAACTCCAGTCTGGATGGCCATCATCAATAACTCAAAAAGCAACCGATTCTGAAAAGGATATAGAGAAAAGGAAACACTTCTACACTGTTGGTGGGAGTGTAAACTAGTACAACCTCTGTGGAAAACAATTCGGCAATCCCTAAAAGATCTAAAAATTGATCTTCCATATGATTCTGCAATCCCCCTACTGGGAATATACCCAGAGGAACTCAAATCACTCTATGAAAAAGATACCTGCACACGTATGTTATTGCAGCATTACTTAAAATAGCAAAAACATGGACCCCACCATGCTGCCCATCAAAAGAGGACTGGATTAAAAAAAATATGGTACATATACATGATGGAATATTATGCAGCCATAAAAAAGGGACGCAATTATGAACTTAGCAACTTGGGTGGGCCTAGAGTCTATAATACTGAGTAATCTATTACAGAAACAAAGAACTGAGTATTACATGTTCTCACTCATAAGCGGACCTTGAACAATTATCATAATACCATAAGAAAGGGATTGGCAGTAGTGGAAAACTGCCCACAAGGGTGTGGGAACACATCTCATCAACAAGGGTATCTGCATAATGAACATTTGTATACCTAACCCTGAATTGTACCCCACATCCTTAAAATAAAAAAAATATTTTAAAGAATGACCTCATTAAAACAAAAGACACTTCTGTAAACCAGGAAATTCCAATTAATTTAAGAACTGCAAGTTAGAAACTGGGGTCAGAGACCAAATATTAGATCAAATGATTTTCTTAGCACTCCTACAGTTCACAAAATTACAAGAGTTTTTAAGACCTCTATGCCAAGGACTGAGGCAGAAACCAATAGGTATATTTCTTATCATTTTGCACTGGCAGTCAATCTATTTTCTCCATTACATTGAGTCCTCATAAATTCCTTGGTCAAGTTTGAGGCTTGTGTCAGATTCATATGCTTAGAGGATGAAGAAGAATTGAGCAGAGATAATTATGACTCCCCTACTTATATAGGGAACTATAAAAGTATTTTTCTTTCTACCCTCCTAGGTTCAATGGCTGAGACCCATGAGTCAAACTGATAAGTGACACATTAACCAGAGAAAAACTATTTTTAATTCTGTATGTACACATGGAAGTTCACAAAGAATATGACTGCCAAGCAGGTAGCTAGATGATATAGATGTATCTTAGGCTAAACCAAGGAAAACGGGTTCTGAGCTTTTGAGTGGGTGGCAAGTTACTGGAAGATGAGGGGAGAAAATGTGTGGTAAAGAAGCATTGCCTTGTTATGCAAATAAGAATCTCTCAGATGATAAGTATTGTCTCTGAGATTAACTTTCTTCTTTGTATGGAGATAACAGTCTATAATGGAGATTTCCTTTATGAAAGCGTAAACTTATATTCTATATTTAGGCAGTTAGCAGGAGATACAGAGCATTTCCTGCATCTGCTTGCTCTTAAAGGTCTGTTGTTCAAAATAATCCCATTTGCCACAAAGGTATTTTGGTAGGGCAGACATATCCTGGAACCTTTACCGATGCTATAAGGATTGACATAAAACATTATGTGTGTCGTGGACCAAATTATTTTTTAATAGATGCAGCCATTTATAAAGATACATCATTATCTGTTGTGTATGACTTTTAATCTTTTAAATAAGTAGGTTTCTCTAAAAAATAATGCATTAAAAAATTACTCCTGTTGATCAATACTTCTTATTTCTTTGAAAATTTAGATAATATGACCCAAAATGATGTTTAAATCATGTGTTGAAGTTATTATCTCAACTATTTAATGTACACAAACTATTGATTTATTTTCATATAATTCTTTTTTTTTTTTGAGTTGGAATCTCACTTTGTTGTCCCAACTGGAGTTCAGTGGCACACTCCCGGCAACTGCAGCCTCAACCTGCTGGACTCCGGTGATCTTTCTGCCTCAGCCATCCAAGTAGCCAGAACTACAGGCTCGCATTACCACGCCTGGCTAATTTTTTATTTATTGTAGAAAATATGTGAAAATAGGCTGGGCTCAGTGGCTCAACCTGTAATCCCAGCACTTTGGGAGGCCTAAGTGAGTGGATTGCCTGAGCCTGAGGGTTCGAGACCAAGTTGCCTGGTTGGGTCTCTAACCCTGGGACTCAGGCAATTCACTCACCTAGGCCTCCCAAAGTGCTGGGATTACAGGCTGAGTTACTGATCCCAGCCTATTTTCACATAATTCTTATATTTAACACTCTTAATAAATGAAAAAAACAGTATTGCTACATGAATGATTAAAAAATAATAAAGAAAATTCATGTAGTCCATATGTAGTCAGAATTTGCCTACAAATTTCCTTTATAAGCTATGTCTGAAATTCACTAAATTTCAACTAATTTTTTACATTAACGTATTGTTTGAAGATGATAATTAGCTTATTTTTGTAGAGGTTATTTGAGGTTTTATTTTCTCTTCTATAAAAAGAGATCATGATATTAATTTGGATTTTCATTCCTTGTATATAAAAAAGATAAAAGAAAAATAAAGTCAATTTGTTGGAATAAAATCAAGTATGTAATTAGGAAAAATATTAAAGAACCTTTGACATTAAAATTATGGATTACCTTGGAGTGAAATAGGGACCGAGCGCTTAATTCACAGACAATGACACCAAAAGTACAAGTTATAAAAAGTAGAGGTTTATTACCCAAGAGCTGGCCGGCGGCCACTTGTTGCTGGACATGCAAGTCCCACAGCAAGGGACCCCATTTGCTGTAGGGGCTTGGTTAAATGGGGCAAAACCACATTGGGACTTTCCAAGTGGGCCAAACTGCAACATCCTAGAGGCCTAGGTACTTTTCAAGCAATGCTAGCAGGGTTCACAGAAGTGGGAAAGAAAGCTGTTAAAGAGTTTAACCTAGACAGCAGGTGCTGTTGCCAGTTACCAGGAAGGGAACTTTTTAACTGTGCAAAAGCTGAGTACATGCTTAACTGTGCAAAGGCTGAGTTTATGCTTAGCCTAATTTTTTGCATTGTACATTTTTTTTAAAAGCCCCCTTTCACATTCCCCCCTTTCAGTTGCTCCTGGAGTCAAATCATTGACTCTTTATACAGGAGATTATATTGAGTTTTGAGGACCATTAGCTTTACTGATGACACACTATTTTTAACATAACCAAGGAGGCTTATGTATGGGTCTCAGTTTTTTCAAGGAGCAATAGTTTCACACAGTGGTATTGTCCTGCTTTGTGGCAATGTGCTGGTCTCGATGCCGGGCAAGCATAAAAACCAATAGATTTAAGTCCTTTTTAATAAGCTAAGGTGCCACATTTGTCTGTATGTGTGACCCTGAGGGTTAGACCTGGCCATAATTTACAAAGGTTAAAATTAAAGACAGGATGCCCGCTTTCTCTGTAAGTGGCAATTATGGTCCCAGTGACGGTATTTCTCAGTTCCCAGGAAGAGTTCCCTGGAGTATAGGGATTACATGGGTTAGGCCAATAGGCCTCAAGCTGGGGAAAGTATGCAAGGAATATGATTAAGATACTGGGGCCCATAAAATTCTTATCTTTACAGGATTTTCTCCAGTAGCTAGTTTGATGACTTTTCACGTCTCTAGGGGCACATTGGTGGCTGCCTTTACTTGTGAATTATGAATCCAGAGGTGGACACCACTGACTTTGATGGTCGTAGGAGTAGTAAGGATTACTATGTGGGGCCCTTTCCACCTTGGGGTGAGGGCCTCACCTTTGTGCCGTTTTATCCAGATCTGGTCACCAGGCTGGAATGGGTATGGATGTTCTGGAATCAGTTTCTGGAAGGCTGCCTGCATGGTCTCAGTGATAGCTTGCTGAACTCTTTGAAGAGACTGCAGTGACTGAAGCAAATTATGGTTAGACAGTTCTAGTGCTTTTTCCAGTCTAATTTTTGGAAGTAATGGCAGAGGCCGTCCAAACAGAATTTCAAAGGGGGTTAGACCCTTGATGTAGGGGGTACACCTGGCTCTTAAGAGGGCATAGGGAAGGAGTGTTACCCAACCTTCACTGGTCTCCAGGGTTAATTTGGTCAAGTTCTCTTTAAGTGTCCGATTCATTTTTTTTACCTGTCATGAACTCTGGGGATGATAAGCACAGTGTAAGTTCCAATTTATCCCCAAGGTTTTTGCAATACCTTCAGTAAGTTTAGAAATAAATGCTGGGCCATTTTCTGAGCCTATTGAGATAGGTAGACCATATCTTGGTATGATGTCATTTAAGAGTTTTTTTTTTACTGTTAAATAAGCAGTTTCAGTTTTTGTAGGAAATGCCTCGACCCATCCCAAGAAGGTGTCTACCAAAACCAATAGGTATTTATATCCATATTGCCCAGGTTTGACTTCTGTAAAGTCTATTTCCCAATGTCTCCTGAGGGTTAGTCCCCTATCTCAGACCCCTTGGGTGGATACACTGCCCTTAGCATTATTAGTCTGCTGGCATGACACGCAGCCTTGAATGAGCTCCCAGGTGAGCTGGTCCAGATGAGGGAGATAGAATTTTTTCCTCAGAAGTTTGGTTAGTATTGTCCTTCCCAAATGAGTACCTTTGTGGAGCTACCTTAGGATTTGTTGTCCCAGGACTTGAGGGAGGAAGGTTCTGCCATACTGAAGTTGAAGCCATCCATCTGGGTTTGAGGTTGTCTGCAATTTTTGTGCAGCATGGAAGTCCTCTTCTGTATATTTTGGTGGTTCACATAGAACCAGAGGAGGCAGCACCAGCAGGCGGGTGTTTTTGCAGTAAGCAGCTTCTCTGGCTGCTTGATCTGCTTTTTTATTTCCTATTGCCTCTTTTGAATTTCCTTTTTGGTGGCCTGGGCAATGGATGATGGCAACATGTTTGGGGGTCCATATTGCTGCCAGGAGCTCTAAAACCTCCACTTTATTTTTTATAGTTTTCTCCTCTGCGGTGAGCCATCCCTGCTCCCTGTAAATTGTCCCATGAATGTGTGCAGCTGCAAACACATACCTGCTGTCAGTGTAGATGTTGACAACTTTTCCTTTACGTGCTTTTAGGGACTAGGTTAGGGTAATTAGTTCTGCTTTTTGGGCCAATGTTTCCTGCAGAAGAAACTCAGCCTAAATAGTTCCCTCTAGAGTGACCACCGCTGACCCTGCATACCTTATCCCATTCTGGATGAAACTGCTGCCATTCGAGAAAAGTGTTAGGTCGGAGTTTGTTCTTGGGACATCAGTTAGGTCCCAGCGCAGCTTCTGCAACTCAGTTGTTTCATAACAACAATGCTGCGGCCCTGTGGGACTTTCTTTCAGTAGTTAAGTTGCGGGGTTTAAGCTGGGGGTATGCTAGAACTTGATGTAAAAGCAGCGCTTGATAGTGAGTTATTTGGAAGTTCGACATTTATTTGTCAGGGGCCCCTTGGAGTAAAGACTCCACTGCATGCGTGGTCATGACAGTCAGATTCTGCCCCAATGTTAGTTTGTCTGAGTCCTTTATTGACATGGCAATGGCTACTATAACCCACAAGCAGGGAGGCCAGCCCGAGGCTACCAGGTCCAGTTTTTTTGACAGGTAGGTGACCGGCCTGCTCCATGGGCCGAGCTTTTGGATTAGGACCCCCCCGGGCAATGCCTCATCTTTTATCTACATAAAGGTGGAAAGTTTTTTAATATCTGGCAAGGCCAAGGCCAGAGCTGAGACCAGGGCATTTTTAAGGGCTTGGAAAGCTTTGTCCCTCTCTGGTGTCCATTTAAAATTAGCCTCCGGTCTGTTGGTTATTTCATATAGGGGTTTTGTGAGTTTAGCAAACTTAGGGATCCATAGCCGGCAGTATTTTATAGCTCCCCAAAATTTCCAGACCTGCCTTTTGCTTCCAGGGGCCGGGATGCCTTCTATAGCCCAAATGCGCTGGGCAGTTAGGAATTTTTTTTTGCCAGTGGAGTTTTTTGCCTGGTGTCAGTTCCTCTTTTCCCTGTTGGCTGCTTGGGTTTAACTTCCTGTAAAGCTGCTGCTACTACTTTGGCCATCTTTTTGGTTTGTTGGTCTTTAAGCGAGTCCCTGATATTATAAACCATCTGGGCTACCTCAGTTAATTCTGATAAACTTTTCCCTTCAAATTCTTCAATTTTTTTGCAATTTTTTTCTTATATCAGGGCCACCTGGGAGACAAAGGCTATAACTAAAGCCCTCTGAATTTTTGGAGTCTCTGGGTCTATTGGAGTATATGTCTGATAGACCTCCATAAGGCATTCCAGAAAAGCTGTGGGAGATTCCTGTGGGTCCTGAGTTACCTCACTTACCTTAGACAAATTTTTGGGCTGCCTGGTGGTGACCTGGAGACCCCCCATTAGAGTCCGGCGATAGGTGGTGAGACATTCCCTACCGTGATCGGTGTTCAGGATCCAATTAGGCCTCTCAGTGGGGCAGACACGGTCCACATGGTCTTGCTCTGCTGGTTTGCTGTCCAGTCCCAGGACCAATTTCCTTGCCTCCTAATGGATTCATTATCTTTCCTCCGCAGCAAAAAGGGCTTGGAGGAGCTGTTGGCAGTCGTTCCAAGTGGGTTGGTGGGTGAAGAAAATAGTTTCTAAAAGGCCTATGAGGATCTGAGGTTTTTTTCAGAGAATGCTGGATTTTGGTGCTTCCAGTTGTATATATCACTAGTAGAGAAAAGAACATAAACCATAAAGGGCTGGCCTCCTGAACCTCCTGCATCTAGTCCCAGGTCCTGTCTCAGGGGGAGGACTGTGGAAGTTTGTGGTTCTGAGTTCCCAGAAGACAAGTCAGGGCTAGTTGGTTTATTGGGGGCAGTTAGGCCCTCGGGAGACGCATGGGGAAGAGGAGGATAAAAGGGCTGATATGAGGACCCACCCCTGGTGAGTGATGGGCTGAGAACCTTTGTGGGCCCCCTGCTCCCATGCAGATGTAGAGTAGGGTGGGGGAATTTCATCGTCCTCAAGTGGGCTCTAGAGGACCGGAGGTTTGGTTTTTGGAGTTTTCTGTAGGGCTAAAACACGAGAAGAATTAGCTTTCTTTTTGGCTTTCTTCATCCATGATGGCTGCTGCATAACCAGGAAGTACCAGGCAGTGATGTATGGGATCTGGTCTGGGTGGTGTTGATAGACAATCTGTCAGACCTTCCCCACCATGGCAGTGTTGAAGGTCCCCTCCAGCAGTCAGCTGCAACTAGGAAGTGTGGACCATTCAAGGGAACAATAGGTGGTTAGGTTTCCTGGTTTACCTGATAACCCTACTGCTGTGCCACTTCTTGGAAGTTCTTGAAGTGGCATAAAACCAGTGGCAGAAGGATGTCAGGCTTAGAGCATTGCTACTCCATAATATTGATAGCAATGACAGACACAACAGTGACTAACACTGAACAAATAAAGACAATAACACAAACTGAACAGACAGACCTAACTGCCCAAGGGCAATACCTGAGGGCCCACTGATGTCTCACTGGGACCTTGGACGCGGAATTAGTGCTGCATCCAGCTTTCCTGTGGGTCCAACCAGCAGTGCGTACAAACAGAATAGGAACATGACTCATCTCTCAGAGGGCTCTGGGGATGTTGTGAGTCTGCCAGAGATGACAGTCATTTGAGACTTATAGACTCACCAGGCCCAACGAACACCGAGGTTTGTGGGTATGCAGACCCACAAGGTCAGCTGGTGATTGGGGCTAGGGATTAAGCTCTCAGATATCCCGGATGAGTCCCCAAATGAAATAGGGACAGAGTGCTTAATTCACAGACACTGACAGCAAAAATACAAGTTATAAAAAGGAGAGGTTTATTACCCAAGAGCCAGCTGGCAGCCACCTGTTGCTGGACATGCAAGTCCCACAGCAAGGGCTCCCATTTGCTGTAGGGGCTTACTTGAATGGGGCAAAACCACATTGGGACTTTCAAGCGGGCCAAACCACTACATCCTGGAGGCCTAGGTACTTTTCAAGCAATGCTAGCGGGGTTCACAGAAGAAAAAAAACAGCTGTTAAACAATTTAACCTAGCCAGTAGGTGCTGTTGCCAGTTTCCAGGAAAGGAACTTTTTAACTGTGCAAAGACTGAGTACATGCTTAACTGTGCAAAGGCTGAGTTTATGCTTAGCCTAATTTTTTATATTGTACATGTTTTTTTTTAAAGCCCTCTTTCACAGGAGTATTATAAGTCACCTCATTTTCAATGTTTGTTAATAAAATATTAGGAATTATAACAAGATATTGCTATAATTTCATTTGCAAGTATGTGTGTCTGTGTGATATACTGAAGTATTTGATGTGTCTGCAGTGTTCAAAATGTTTGAGGCTTAATATTAGTGACTTTAGTTTCAAAATTATTAAAGCTCCATTTGTTATAGAACTCCATTTTGTTTTCTTAAACCCCTGTATGGCTGATGCAATATTTTTAAAGTTTGTGTGTAATCAACTCCCACAGCCTTGTACCCTCCCAGTGCTCTCCTTTATCTGAATTGTACCCCTGCCTACTCTTGCCTAATCCAAAACCAGATGTTCTATCTCTGTAATTCCTCAGTTTGCCTATAAAAAAACTTCTGAAAGTTTTACTGGGTTTGAGAGATTTTGGTGGTACAAGCCCCCTCTTGACTGCCAGCTATTAAAGAACTCAGAATTTGACCTTTTGTTGTGCGGGCAATCTATTTTCTCATGACTTGGTTACAACAATAGAAAAAATTAGCAAATCATCAAGTAAAATTTAGATAGGGACAGAAGCCATACTAATTTGTATATCAAATTAAGGTATAATTGGAAAGAAACAGATGATTGTTTTTCTGTTTTGATTTTAAAACGTATGATTTATGGATGGTTAGATATGTATAGGGATGGGTGGGTGAACCGAAGTTCTCAAACAAACACATTTTCTATGACTTCCAATAAGAAGCTCCACACTCTGTTTTTTGCTTGTAGTGACAGCATCTACCATCAGCAACATACCTTTGCATTTTCTTCATAGGTCTTACCCTTTGACACAGCACTTAAAGCTCCCACAAATTATAATCCCTAAGTGATCCATTATTTTTAATCAGAATCATTTTTTATTTGTTTTTTATTTTATTTTGTTTTTGAAACAGGGTTTCCCTCTGCCATCCAGACTGGAGTGCAACAGCATGATCTCGGCACACTATAGCCTCAAACTGCTAGACTCAGGCCATCCTTCTGCCTCACCTCCCAAGTAGCTGGGACTACAGGAGCATGCAATAACACCTGGATAATTCTTATATATTTTGTAGAAATGGGAGTCTTGCTTTTTTGCTCAGGCTAGTCTTGATTTCCTGATCTCAAGCAACTGTCTCGCCTCAGTCTTCCAAAGTGTTGGGATTACAGACATGAGCCACCATGCCTGACCTCCATTTATTCTTTAATTCCTTATCATCTATCTACTATGTTCTGGGAATTTTACTGAGCCTTGAAATTCATGTCATTATGGATCATAGAGTTTAGTAAAACAATACAGAATTTGAGTAAATATTTTGAAGCATTAAGAATATTAAAAATAAGTATAAGAAACTACAAAAGTTCTAATAGCCTTGAGGAAAAAACATAAATGAGACCTAAAAATTACTGGAATTAGTTAGAGGACACTGGGGTTACGAGTAGATGTTGGGATGGTGATCAGTATAAAAAGAGCTTCCCAAAGAACACCAAGTATAAAAGGTCAAAAGGCAAGTCCTAAAAGAAGGCTAGTGTATGTGAAGTATTGAGAATGATGGTGAAGTGGTACAAGGAAAGGATGGAAAGGTTAAGTAGGATCACATCACCACTTTCAATAGGGAAACTCCATGCAAGTTCCATGAAGGAAGAATGAGGCCTGTCTTGTTTGATACTCATTCTCATTGGCTGCTAGAGTTCCTGGCAAATCATGAACATCCATAAATGACTGCCAATACAGAAAGAAATACATTTTTGATACTGTTTAATCTAAGCAACAAATTTTAAGTTAAAATAACTAATTGGTACAGGTAAATTTGTAGGGAGAAACACACATGTCTACAAAGACTGTTATTGTATCTATTTTCTATTTCTATTAAGTTCAATAATCACCTTTAATCTATAAATTAGTTGTTACTGGAATAACTTTAAAGTCGAATTAAGAGATCTATCTTATTCTCTGATAAATATATTAAAATCTGATATACATGTTTTAGAGGCTACTTAAAATATCCCTATATATTTTCCTTAATATATAATTACTATTATTTAGCAAACATTTTGCTTTCATTCGCACCCAATTTCAAAGTAAAAATTATTCTCCTGAAGTAGCCTCCCCTTTTAAAATTTTAGTACAATTTGATATTCCTTATATCAAATGTCAAATTTGTTTTGGATCTAAATGTTTTATGTACATTTTTGAGAAATTATTCAGCATTGTACATTTTTCACAAGTATTTTTATTTCATATTGTAGAATCATATTCCATTATAGATGTATTAATACCAATGACAGTTGCTGGAGCTCCAATGCTTAAAAAAGTTATAAATTCTGACCCTGTTTCTCCTTGTTGAACTTCAGAGTGTGTATGATCTCAAAGACATTGGTTGTAAGCCACTAAAAGTCTATATGTGCATTCATTTTATAGTCAACAGGGAAAGTTTTCCTATCTTTTATTACCTTTCTAATGGGTCTATAACCTTACACAAAAAGATTAAGAACTGGTATAAATAAATATATATATGTTCTCCAAGGTTTCATGTATACAAAACTTTGCTTTACAAAATTGACTTTTCCTTCATGTTCTTGAAGCTAATATCACACTAAGACTGAAGCAAAGCAAGATGAGTCTTAACCAGTGAAACAAATTCCATATTTGGAAGACTGACTATTGCATTACTTTGGTGACATAAAGCATTCATTCCTTTGGTTTTTAATTAATATTAGGGTCCAATTCAGTCAGAAAAGAATGATCTTTACCAGATGTTTTTAGGCGAATGACTTGCATCAGCTTATACATATTCCCCATGGGACAATAGTCACAAGAATATCATTCGTACTCGTCTGTCAAGTTCACTTACTGCAGTCTTAACTAACATGTTATCACTTTTGTAGAGCTGTCTTTTCAGTGACTGAATAACTACCTCTTTGTACTCCAGGTTATTCCTCTTTCTTCTCTTGATTCTCTAGGCCACTTTCTTTTCTTTCTCTTTCTGTTTCTTTTTTCTTTTCTTTTTTTTTTTTTGAGTTGGAATCTCACTCTGTCGCTCAGACTGGAGTGCAGTGGCTGCTCCTGGCCACCACAGCCTCGCCTTCTGGGCTCCAGCGATCCTTCCACCTCAGCCTTCCAAGTAGCTGGAACTACAGGTGTGCACTACCACATCAGGCTAATTTTTTGACTTATTGTAGAGATGAGGTCTCGCCAAGTTGCCTAGGTGGGTCTTGAACCCGCGGGCTCAGGCAATTCACTCACCTCAGCCTCCCAAAGGTGCGGGATTACAGGCTGAGCCACTGAACTCGGCTCTTTCTGTTTCTTCCTTCCTTCCTTCCTTCCTTCCTTCCTTCCTTCCTTCCTTCCTCAAAGTGCTTAATACTCTGCTCTTATTCTTTTGTGAAAGGACTTTCAGAACCTTTTAAAAACTGCATGGATGACCCATTAACCATGAAGTTTCTCTGCTGTCTGCATGTAGAAAGTGAGTAACAGATATGAAGAGAACAAACAACACTTTTGCTTCTTTCATATTTCTGGATGTAAAATCTTGACCCCTAAGGAGACAAGGCAGAAGAAATTAAGCAGATTATGCATAACAGATCATACATACTTGCTAATATCATTTCCAAATTATGACATAACATAGTCATTGGCTTTCAACTGTTTGAATAACATTTATAAACAAAAATTATCTATTCTGTTATGACAGAACACTAGACCTTATTCTTCCCATCTAGCTATAATTTTGTAACCCTTAGCAAATATCTTCTGAATTCCTGATACCCCCATACCCTTCCCAGCCGTTAGTATTTTATTTATTTATTTATTACTTCTGGGAGATCAAATTGTGTTAACTCCCAAATATGAGTTAGAACAAGCAATTTTTAGCTTTTGATCAAGGCTTATTACATTTTGTCCTCTAATTCCCTTTCTGTTTCCTCAAATGATAATATTTTATTCTTTTTTTATGGCTGAATAGTATTCTATTGTGCATACATACCACATTTTTCTAATCTATGCATCTGTTCTTGGACACCTGGGTTGATTATATTGGCTATTGTAAATAGTGTTGCAATAAACATAGAGTACAGATGTCACCTCAGTGTAAACTGAAAATAATGACTTCCTTACAAAAAGTAGAGTATGGAAAAGGAAAGGGAGGGGCAAGTTTCTCTTCAATACACTGATTTCCTTTCCTTTGAATAAATAGATGCCCAGTAGTAAGATTGTTGTTCTAAATTACACCTGCCTGAGAAAACTTGCCTAATTACATCTGAACTATGTTAACAATGCCTGCCTCAGAACAACCATATAATCCAACAATTTTAAATAGGTAGGAGGGTGATATTGGATGTTCCCTACAAAAAGAAATGTTAAATGATTGAGATGATGAAAATGCAGATTACCTTTCTGACCACTATATCTTACATGTATGAAAACATCAGTATGTAGCCCGTGACTATGTATATGTTTATATGTCAATTAAAAATTAAAATAAAATAAATCAAGTCAATAGTTATGTGATGTTTCATATCAGTAATCATCCAACCTTATCTGCTCATTGTAGTCTTCTTTTTCTTCAAATGTAAGCTTTTTTTAGGTTTTAAGGACTAAAATAAATCTCAAAGACCCAAAACAATATATGTATTGTGATATTATATGTAATAGTATACCTTCAAGTTTAATAATTTTTACTTTTTATTATAATTTTATCTTTTAAAAAGCATATCAGGCGATTCAAATAGCTCTGATTTTTTCTTTTAATAAATTTTATTTATTAGAGAAGTGTTAAATTCACAGAAAAATTGAGATAATAGTATAGACGATTTTCATAAACACTAGACTCAGTTTCCCCCATGATTAATATCTTGCATTAGTATAGTACTTGTATTACAATTAATGAACCTATATTAATACAATATTATTAACTAGGGTCTGTACTTTTATTCAGTTTCTTTTAGCTTTTTCCTGTTGTCCTATTTCTTTTTTATATCCCACTTTGCATAGCATTTTACGTTTAGTTACTGAATGTCCTTAGTCTCCTGTTGGTTGTGACAGTTTCTTAGACTTTCCTATGTCTAACGGTATTCATGATTTTGAGGATACTGGTCAGGTGTCTTGAAAAACATCCCTCTATTGGGAATTGTGTGATAGTTGTTTCATGATTAGAAGGGAATTACTAGTTTTGGGGAGAAAGACCACAGACGTGAAGTACAGTCATGATTCAGTATACAATGGGGAGTTGGTCCCAGGAATCTGGTGGATTCTCTCTCTCTCCTCTCTCACACTCCTTAGCACTTCCTTACTTTTTGACACTACAAGATGTTCCAAGGTCATTTTGTATATACCTAGTGCCAGTCCTAGCAACAACCATTTTTCCAAGTAACCTTAATTCTGCTTTCTTCAATCACCAACTTATTTTTTTAAAGACATATCCCAGGTTTATTCATGAAGATATAATTTGTTTTTACTATTGTGTAGTCTTCTGTTTTATAAATATGTGATACTGTATATATTCCTTTTTCCTGTAATGTTTAGGTATCAAAAATGTTTATGAGAAACAATATTTGATAAGTATTCTTGAAAATAAGATTTTGAGTACATGCAAAATTTCTCCAAGTTATAAATCTAGGACAGATATTACTGGGCCATGAGATCTGACCATTTTAAATTTTACTAGAAAGCATCTCACTGAATGGTAAAACGGTTATGCTAATATACCCTCCTATTATCAGAGTCTTAGTTTACCCTTATGCCTCCTTGGTATTTTTAGACTTTTTATTTCAACTTGATATGTGAAATGTTCTTCTCATTTTAATTGTTCAGTTGTCTAATTGTGGCTGTTAAGCATCTATGCATACATATTTCAACCATTTCCATTTTCCTTCTGTAAAGTTGCTTGTTCATTTTCATAGAAATTTTCTTCAATTAGTTGTTCTTTTTGATATATATCTGTTAGCATATATGTTGCAAAGCACTTTTTTCTGTTACTTTTATTTTTATTTTGCAGTATTTTTGTAAAATTTTAATAAAGTAAGATTTAACAAGTTTCTTTTTGTCATGGTAATATGATTCTTTTTCTTGAGGGTGAGGGAGAAAATATATGTTTAGAAAATATTTTTCTCTCTCAAGGAGATCATAAAATGTATCTAGATTTTGAACAAGAGTTATAAGCCTTTGATTTTAAATGCAGATAATTAAAATATCTAGAACTTATTACTATATGTGATATGAGGATTGAATTTTATTTTTTTTAATATTGAAGCCAGGTTTCCTCAATAGTATATACTTCATAGTTAATTTTTTTCCTTATTTATTTGCCTGCCGATTTGCATATACAAATTCCTTTAGATAAATTTATCTGTTTGAAAACATTTCACTATGCTACATTGGTTAATTTGTCTATTGCTCCAATACAGCAATTTTAATTATCCTAACTTTAAAATAAGTCCTGATTTTTTCTACTCCAATTATCTTGCCTTTTTCTAGCTCTTCCCTTTGGTTTTTACAATTAATTTGCTAAGTACTATTAAATTATGTGTGTGTAGGTTGATTGTAACTGACACATAAAGTTTGAATGAAAATGTTGTTCTTACAATATTGCATTGTATCAACTTTTTTTTGACTGCATAACAAATTATCAGTAACGTGGTAGCTCAAAACAACACTCATTGATCAGCTCACAGTCATGTAAGTCAGAAATCCAGCATTGCATAATATGTGACATCAGTGTGCTTCAAGGCTGAAGTCAAGGTTGCTTTCTTATCTAGAGTCTCCGGTGAAAAAAATCTGCTTCCACATTCTTTCTGGTTGTTGGAAGAATTAAGTTCCTAGAGACTGTAGCTCTGAGGTCCCCATTTTCTTGCTGACTGTCAGGTGGGACTATACTCAGGTCCTAGTGGCTACCTGCACTCCCTGCCTCTTGTTCCCATCATCTTCAAGTCAGTAATGGCACATCAAATCCTACTCATGCTTTAGCTTTCTGACTTCTTGTTTTTAAATTCTAGACACAAGTTTAAAGAGCTCATGTGATTAGCCCATTTGGATAATAACCCTATTTACGGTCACCTGGTTTGCAAAATCCCTTTTACATCCCTAAATTGTATCAGGTCTCATTGGAATTCGTGTGGTTCAAGTACCTATTTCCATACTGAAATCACCAGGAGGTTTAAAGTTAACTATCTCCAGGACTCTAGGATTTTTTTTTTTTTTTTTGAGTTGGAATCTCACTCTGTCGCCCAGACTGGAGTGCAGTGGCCGCTCCCGGCCACCGCAGCCTCGACCTGCCGGGCTCCGGCGATCTTTCCGCCTCAGCCTTCCGAGTAGCCGGAACTACAGGCGTGCGCTACCACGCCCAGCTGATTTTTTGATTTATTGTAGAGATGAGGCCTCGCTGCCCAGGCGGGTCTCGAACTCGTGGGCTCAGGCAATCCACTCACCTCAGCCTCCCAAAGGCGCGGGATTACAGGCTGAGCCACCGCACCCGGCGGACTCCAGGATTTGAGAACCACCTGATGACTCACGTTGGAGGAGGGACTCAATTATGGAAGCAAGCACATTGCATACACACACACACCACTGCACCTTTAGAGGGATAACTGCTTTCTGCTGATAGGTAGATCTCACCCAAGCAGCTTAGGTGAGGCAACTAGTCTATTTACATTACCCCCAAATAACAAGTGCAGTAGAACTATGAGACATCTACCTCAAAAGCATCTGTACTGCCTGTTCTTTTGCCATCCATTGATAGAACTGGCAGTTCCACTGGGCTATTCGTATACACACTCTGAATAAAGGATCCTATGTAAGTTCTCCTCTCTCCTCTCCTTTTGCTTAGGGGTCCAGGAGTAGGGAAGTAGAAGAACAGAAGTCTAAGTGGCAGAAGGATTTCACTTTTCCTTTTTCCTCTGTCTTCATTCTCTCTGGTATTTGGGAATCCTGGACTCTATCATGTGTCAAAGGGTAGAATATAATGCTGCTTTCTCCTGCCTGTCTATTGTGGCTCCAGTTGGCTGTTACGCTTATTACCCTTACCTGCTCTCAACCCAGATATTCTGACATGTGGACACTATGCTGGCTGTCAACACTTGAGCGTGGATACAAAATAAATGAAACTCAAGTACCACAGGACCACATTGGCAAAGAATGTGACAATTTTTGAGTATTGCCAAGTTGATCACCCAGGTATGAAAAAGAAGCTATGATGATTCCAAAAATAAATGTTTTTTCAGAAGTTGTAAGAGGCAGGGAATGTGAGTTGTACAAATTAGTTGTCTTGCATTTGAACCCCTTCAAGAAGACTGTCATCGAGGCTGCCCTGGATTTGTTGTGCATTCCCATAGAGGCTGACCTTTTCTATTAGTATCTGATACTGTATTTTCCTTAGGTACTGAATGAGGCAAGAAGAGCCATGGTTATTCCAATTCCTTTTAAAAATGCAACCTTGCTTATAGATTCTACCCACTTCCTGACATACTCCACCAGTCACACCATCCTTTTCTATGAATCAAACCAGGGCCAAAAATAGACTTTAGGCCTCCAAACATAGCATGCCATGTTGAACAGATCTTCCACTTATACTTTTCTAGATTTTGAAGCAGGTTTGAGAGATTTTTGCAGACCTTTATCAGAGCCACTTTGTTCTCGTGACTACCCTCTGGTTCTGATGTGAAACAAGCAAGTATCCTATGGAATAGTAGTCATAGTACTACAGGATATCAGACATGGTGTTGATCCATATTTTGGGGAGAGCTTCGGGTATTAATCATAGCCTTTTTCCCCTATGCATCAATCATCTATCCTCCTGTGTCTTCTTCAGAAAGTCAGCAATGAGCCTTGCATATCTAATGGTTGAGAAGATAGGGGATACTGATAAAGTCAAGTGTGATGCACAGAGTTCATCAATTCAAGGGGTGAGAGACTCTGAGGTAATGATTAAATTATCCAAAATGACTCACTTGCACACTAGCTTGGATGAAAGGGATTTGACCTTTTGCAGAGGAGAATAATTTTTGAAACTCAAGCATTGTCTATAAAAATCAGCAAAAGTCAAGTGTGGAAGGAAATCAATCCTGGTAGAAAGCTGACATGACACATCAGAACTGGAAGTTCTTTGTCCATGTTATCAGACAGCTTCAATAATAAGACTTGGGTTTTAACCCCAGGAAACCCTAGGAAGGGGGCTAGAGTTATCCCAACCATGACTGCTGAAGAGGAAGAACAGGGATGGAAGCCAAGTTTCCTCCATTCCCTACAACTGTGAGTAGAAATCTGACAGCTAGTACAAAGCTTGATCAGACTAAGGATTGGCTTGTGTTATCCATAGTCATGATTTTATAAAACTCCACAGTTCAAGGGCCAATGCCTCTCTTAACTTTTTACATATAGCCTTGATGATTCTTTTATTGCATTGTGGTTATAAAAACAGATCTTAAAACCAATATCTTTTGGAGTTTTTTTTTAAATGAATTGGGGAGAAAAAACCACATACATCAGCTATAGCTACTGTTTTGAAAGATTCCTCATGCTTTTAGGTCACTCATATTTGCCTAAGAAATTGATATACTCATATTTCATTTGGAACTTTTCACTGATTTTCACACAGTGTTACTTGCTGATTTTGCTGTTATTAAAATGACTTGAATAGATGTTCCAGTTTTTCGAACATCTGGAAAAATCTGTAGAAGAAGAAAGAGTGTGTTCTTGCCCACACTCTCTGAAAACATTATCTAGGCCTCATGTGGCATAATAATAAATTACTATTTTAATGTATAAGTTAGTTACTAATCTATTCAAATTTTGGTAATCTATTTCTGATAAAACATTCATTCAATCTGCTTTAAAAATTATTAGCTTATAGTCCTCCAAAATGCAAATTTTATCAATTTTCGATCTCAATTGTTGTTTACTTATGACTTTATTTTTCTTGATGATTCTATACAGATTTGTATCTATTTCATTTGTATTTTAAAAGAACTTTGCCAGTCGGTAACTCAGGAGGCTGAGGTGAGTGGATTGCCTGAGCCCGCAGGCTCGAGACCAGCCTGGGCAACTTGGCGAGACCTCATCTCTACAATAAATAAAAAAAATTAACCGGGTGTGGTAGTGCATGCCTGTAATTCCAGTTACTTGGAAGGCTGAGGTGGAAGGATTACTGGAGCCCAGCAGGTCGAGGCTGCAGAGGCCAGGAGCGGCCACTGCACTCCAGTCTGGGTGACAGAGTGAGACTCCAAATCAAAAAAAAAAAAAAAAAAGAATGCTTAATTTTTTTGATCACTTATTTTTCCATTATTTGTTTTCTATTTCATTAATATTTACTTCTATCCTTTGTTCTACTGTCTTCTATTTTTTCAGTTTACTGATTTTTTAAAATGTTATAATTTTTTTGTTTTAAATAGTTAATTTGTGTTCGGTATAATTGGGTTTATAATTAACATTTTTAAGGTTACAACTTTTCCTTTAAGTATTGTTTGTATTTCACTTACATGTCTTGGTGGACAATGATTCTATTGATTTTCAAGTACATACTTCATGATTTTCATTGAGTTTTTTTTTAAAGCAAGAGTTAGTCAGCAGTAATACAATTTGTAATTTTACTGCCTTTTAGATTTAATTTCTAATTCTAGTGAATGTAATCATAGAACAGAGTCTTACCACCTGTATCCTTTCCATCTATATAGTCTTGTATTAGGTCAATTGAAAAATAATGCTTAATAGAAGCTAAAAATAAATGTTTATTCAACTTGTTAGAGGTGATCAGATTTTATACACATAATCAAGTTTGTTAATTACCTCATTTATATATTTGCCAATCCAGTTAAGTTTTATCGGTTTTGTCTATATTAGTTTCAGAGTAAGAAGTATTAAAAATATTTCACTGTGATGGAGAATTGGTCATTTTTTCTTTAAACTCTTTTAATGTTTGTTACATATTTGGGATCATGTTGTTAAGATTTATTCAATTAACCTGGTAACTTAAAACAACAACAAAAACAGCAACAACAAAAGCATATTCTTGGAACTTGAAATCTTGATTGACTGAAGAACTTCAGGAGATTGAGGTTATATATCTATAATTTCATAGATAAGTTAAGGAACTTAGGAACTAATCATTGCAAGTTTTTAAAATTGCTCTCTAGATGATCTTATTCATGCTCAGGATATAAAATATAATATCTACAGGTACGTATTTCCAATTTAAACCTTTGCTCTACATTCCAGATATTCTGCAATCTTGACATTTCACCTTGGTATTTCACAAGCATCTCAGATTTAATAAGACCAAAATTAAACTTGTGATACTATCTTTCAATCTTTCACACTTCAGGGAGTAGCACTTACAGATACCCAGTTGCTCAAGAGAGAATCCTCAGTCTTCTTACTTGTCAATGTCCTTTAGCCATCCCCACCTCCACTCAAGAATATGAACCACTGTATATTCCCTGAAATCTGTATCGCGTTTGCTGAGTTGTTTTCATTCACAATTCCATAATACCAGCCTCAATCAAAATCATTCTTCTTTTTGACTACTGTGATAGTTTCATATTAGTCTTCTAAATTCTGAAGAAGATATGTTTTTATACATTTTTTATTTGCTATAATAATTCTCCAATACATTTCCATTGCAGTTTTAATAAAACCCATCCTCTGTGTGGCTTGATCCTGTCAGATTTGATCCTGATGACTTGTGTCCTTATGAAGCTCTACTCTCCCCTGCTTTCTCCTCCTTCCCAGTAGTTAACTATGCAGGTCTCCTTTTATTTTTTTCTTATATATATGCTTGAAGTCAAGGGATTGCCCCTCTGCCTGAAATTTATTTTTACTCTCCATAAACTCCACTTTTTTCAACTTTTAGTTCCCAGTCCCTTCTATTTACTTCATCTCCAGTATAATGATGTTTCTTCATGTGAATCTTCTCTCTGCCATCACTACCTCAGTCTGAAAACTGAATGATATGGTAGCACTCTCAAATTCTCCTTCATAAAGTCCTTGCATTTACCATTACTTATTTAATAAGTACAATTCAGAAGATCAATGATCCTCTTAGTCCAATTCAATACTCTGTTGCCAATGTCCACAGAATGCCTGGACATAAATGATTGAGCAGTAAGTAGAGTTTTAAAGTGTGCAGTGGAATGTCTAAAACATATGAAGGGAATGCAGGTGGTTGAGGATGGTCGATAAGTCTATTGTCACACAAAATTCATGTACCTAAACTGTGTGTGTATGCATTTTATATATGTATATGTATACATATATAAATATATATGTCAAACATATAAAAACATTTATCACTCCAGCCTGGGCAACAGAGTGAGAGTCTAACTCAAAAAAGAAAAAAAATTATCTGTGTATCACTATAAATATTTATCTTTTGTGATCTATTGTATAATTGCATATGTCTGTGTGCAAAGACAGAACAGAAAGACAGAAGCAGATTACATATATATATATGTACATATACATGTATATATGACACACACAAAGAAAGAGTGAAAGAAAGAAAGAGAGGAGAGAGAGAGAGACAGACAAAGAGAGAGAGAGGGAGAGAGAGAGAGAGGAGAAAGAGAGAGAGAAATGGGAAAATGACAAAAGGTAGAATTATCTTCCTGTAAAGATTCTTTAAAAATAAAAATCTACCAGGAAATAAAATCACTATGTAATCATTAGGCTAAAAGATAACATTCTGAAACCTATTGATAAATTGTCTTTCTAAATATTTTAGCATTATGAACCTTCTATTAATGATATATGATTGGACCCCAAATGAATACTGTGTTTTAATTTTCACCTTTAAAGATTGTTGCTAAATAAGGATGTAAAAATGCTACTTTATTCTTGCTTTAAATTTTATTTCCTTGATGAATGGAAAGCTGAACATAGTTTAATATTCATTAGAGATTATTGCATCCTTTGAGAATTTGTTCATTACATTACTCTTTACTTTTATATGTTCATTATTTCTTAATGATATTTTAAAATCTTTACATATTAAGATTATTTATATATTGTGTTGATCATTTGTATTTTCAATTATTATCTAGTTTTCTATTAAAATTTGTTTCTAGGGTATAGACATTTTCTTTTATAAATTATTTGTTTGCAATGTAATTCTCCATGTTTAAAAATTAGAATGAGCATCACTGATTTAATTATAATAAATATTCATCTTTACTTTTTCTAATTCTGTTAATGTTCATTTTTATGCAGTTGTTTTGCTTTAAAATCTTATGTACTAGCCCTGAACAACAGTGGCATGTTCTGATAAGCTTCAGCATTTGAGTGCTAGTATAGGCCAGCCAGCAAGGAGTCATTCTCTTCATTCAAAATATTTTAAGAAAATGATGTGACGTAAATCTGAGTTCTTGAACTATATCAAGGAAAAATAATGCAGCATTTAGGACCTAGTTAGCTTGAAGATTCAACTTAAAGTTGGTAATTCCAAGCTGAAGAATGTTGTAGATATGGAGGTGGATTTATTACATCCATATTTCTGAACTGCCTACATTCTTCTTGAGCTTATCTCTTTCATTATTAAAACATGATCCACAGCTTATCACTTGCTCTTAGATGGTAGGTAGTCGAACAAAAAGTAGAGAAACATTTTCAGTTATTGATAAGTGTGAAAAGAGGATGCATAGTTATTTTGAAATATGATAAAAGTCACTTTAGTATTCAAAGAGTAAAATGGATAGTTCAGAAATCCTCCAGATATATTTCGATTAAGCTTTAACTTTGTTCCTGGATAATATGGAGTTTTCACATTCAGTTTACAATTTCTAAAAATTTATATAGAGCAGGTAATTGTCTTTTATATAAAGCTTCTAGTAAAATTTTATACTCACCTTTACTCTTTCTTATGACCCCTTTACTTGACAAATCTTCACAAGGCTGTGAATTACTGTGACTGCCTTACTCAAAATAATAAATTCAGTTTATCTGCTAACAGCAGATGCTAAAGCTAGATTCGGTAATTATCACATAAAATAGAGCTATACATATGTATGACTTTATCAGGTAATACCAGGTACTGAATATTTATTCCTCAGGCCACAATGGCTTCCTATTATAAATTTATGACTTCTTGGTATCCGCTGTACAGGATGCTACCAGCATTCTCAAATGGGCAGGCCCACCTCTCTTTCTTTTTGGGTTATGGTGAATATTTAAATACATATGTATTTGTACATATATATTTATGTATGCATTTATATTACTTTCAGCACATAAACCATAACTCCTCAGAGGTTGGCCATCCTGTGTGAAAAGGAAGAAAAGACTCTAAAATTGCACAAACTTTAAGATGTTCCTGCCAAAGAATCACTTGTGTCTGGGGGTTAACAAACATGCAAATTAAAAGTGCTGAATGGAGACACATAGTACCTCTGCATAAAATAAGAATGCTTGGTACTGACCTTGAGGTAAAGCATTTTAAATATTTCATGCATTTTTCTTCAAGGGAATCAATGTAGGTAAGGTTTGTAGAATCTTATAGAAAATGTACTAAGGTTTCTTTATATTTACAAAGGTCAAAATATCTTGTATCTTTTAAAAATAAATTTTGTAATGATAGAAACACAGGCACTTCTGCCTTATCATATGTAATTTTAGGAAGTACTCTAAAATAAATGGCTAATATTGGGATATAGAAGGGGACCTTGAAAAACACTTTAGACAAGAGATTTTCAGTGTCACACTATTCTTTGTACTGGCTGGGTGAATTCCAAGGTAGCTGTAGCCAAAGGGGAGATCACTTACCCCATTCTTTGTTTCCAGATGATCACCTCATTTTCTCTTTTATGGAGAAAACTGAAGACAACATAGAGAAGCCTCTCCCCAAGCTGTCCCTGCCCATCCACAAACTCACCTACTCTGTGCTCTGCACTCTACCCTGTTGCCTTGGAACTCACTCAAGCAAGTCTGTCCCCCATCTCTTGCATTGTTTTTTCTTTCTAATAATTTCTATCAACATGTTGTTATTTATACCTTCTTAAAAACAATCATTTGACCCCATTTTCATCACCAGAATCACCCTTTTTTCTCCTTTCTTTTACAGAAAATTCTGAATTATTCACTTCTGTTTTCCAGTTCTTTCCTTGCATACACTCCTAAAGCCATCTTGTCATATTATCTCCACATTTTTAGACAAAAAGTCCAACTTCATATTTTGATGTTTGTTGGCGGCTTTTCAGCCTCATGTCCTCTTTCCCATATGTGAGTAAGCCGACAAGAAAGCTTGCAAGCTACCTTCCTTGGGACCAGTGGGTGTTTAGAAGCTTAAGAGCTCAGGGAAGCCTCAGGCTGCCTCCATGCCCTAGCCACAGTGTAACTCTAAAGCCAAAATCTTCTTCTTCTCTCTGCCATGTCAGGCCATTTTGGATTGGTTTGGACAGGTAGAGCCTGCCCTGTTCTACCCAGATGCTGTTATAAAGGTAATGACACTTCCTATTCTCTTGGTGCATGTGTGGTGTCACTGTGCTCCTCTGACCTCATTTAACTTTTCCTTTTCAATCTGTTCTGGAATCATTTATCTTTTTTACTTATTGTCTGAATGGTCTCATTGATATATATCAAAAGCATTTATGCTGCAGATCTCTATCCCAAATCTTTCCCATAATATTCTAACTCATAGAATCAACTATGTGCTCTGTATCTGCCATATACAGTCATACGTCACTTAACAATGGGGAACTATTTGGAGAAATGTGTCATTAGGCAATTTTGACTTTGTGTGAACATCAGAGTGTACTTGTACACAACTAGATGGTGTAGCTATCACACATTAGGATTATATGGTAGAGTCTATTTCTCCTAGATTACACACCTGTATAGCATGTTACTGTACTGCACTGAACACTGTAGGCAATTGTAGCACAATAGTAAGTATTTGTATAGCTAAACCATAGAAAGGGTACAGTAAAAGCATATTTTAAAAGATTTTTAAAAATTGAACACATGTATAGGGTGATTGCAATGCATGGAAATTGCAGGACTAGAAATTGCTTTGGGAGTGTCAGTGAGTGATGGTGAGTGAACATGAAGGCCTAGGACATTACTGTTCACTATTGTAGATTTTACAAAAATTGCACACTTAGGCTACACTAAATTTATTAAAAAATGCTTCTTTCTTCAATAAAAAATCAACTTTAGCTTACTATAACTTCACTATATACACTCATTACTTTTTAAAACATTTCTGTGTCTTTTGAAATAACTGCTTGAAATACAAGCACATTGTATAGCTGTACAAACGTGTTTTATTTTTATATTCTTATTCTATAAGCTTTTTTCAATTTTTATTTTATTATGTACTACTTTTCAAACCTATTAAAAATTGAGATAGAAATGCCCACATTAACCTGGGCCTACCCAGGGTCAAGGTCATCAGTACCACTATCTTTCACCTCCTGATCTTGTCCTACTAGAAGATCTTCAAGGGCAGTAACACCCACAGAGTTGTCATCTCCCATGATCACAATGCCTTCTTCTAGAAAACCTCCTGAAGAACCTGCTGAGACTGCTTCATATGTTCACTTTTCATAAGTAAGAGAAATATACTCTAAAATAATGATAAAAAATACAGTATAGTAAATACATAAGCCAGTATCATAGTCCTTTATTATCATTATTATCATGTGCTGTATATATTTGCATATGCTATATTTTTATACAACTGTCACTGTAAGTTTGTTTACACCAGCATCACCACAACCATGAGAGGAATGTATTGTGCCATGACATTAAGATGATTTTAACAGCACTAAGCAATGGGAATTTTTCAGCTCCATTATAATCCTAAGGGACTACTGTGGTATATATGGCCCATTGTTAATCTAAACATCATTAGGCAGTAACATGACTGTATGTCATCAAGTCTCACAACTTCAAATGCCATCAATGAGGTGTTGTTTCTCAAGTTTATGTGCCCATCTGAACCTCTGTCCTGGACTCTAAACTGTCTGCCTGAAATCCACACATCTAGTTGGCATCCTAAAGAGAATATGTTCAAAACAGAATTTTTTATTGTTTCCTCAAACTCACTCTTCTAATACAGTCTTCATCTTTGTAGATGACAATTTCAACTTTCTAGTTGCTCAGATCAAAACACTGGCAAATTTCTTGAGTTCTTTCTTTTTCTCATGCCCCATCTTTATCAGTCAGTAAGTCTTATCAGCTCTGCCTTGAAATAATAGGAGTGTCATAAAACTTGAAGCCTTTTCCATTTAGATGAGCCACTTTAAGAACCAAATTCAAAAATTTGGAAGTAAAATTAGTGCAAATGTAAATATTTATTTGCAATAGGAAAGAAATAACACTATAATATACAATTTAGATAGTTGAAAAATACAAAAACATAACATAAAACATAAAAATGTTTTTATTAAGGAAGTACATGACACGTCTTTACAGCATCTTTTTTTTTCAAATTTTGAATTTATGAAATTTGATAACCTTCTCCTATGTTGATTCTTAAACTCTTTTTAAAGATAAGAAAATAACGAGTGTGGTGGTTGATGTCTATAATCCCAGCACTTTGGGAAACTTATGTGAGAGGACTGCCTGACCCTAAGCGTTCGAGACCAGCTTGGGCAACTTGTCAAGGCCTCATCCTTACAATAAATCAAAAAATTAACTGGGTGTGGTGATACTTGCCTGTAGTTCCAGCTACTTAGAAGGCTGAAGTGGAAAGTTCACCTGAGCCCAGCAGGTTGAGGCTGCAGTGACCATGAGTATGCTACTGCACTCTATCTTGGGTGACAGAGTGAGGCTCCATCTCAAAAAAAAAAAAAAAAGCTGGGCTCGGTGGCTCAGCCTGTAATCCCGTGCCTTTGGGAGGCTGAGGTGAGTGGATTGCCTGAGCCCGCGGGTTCGAGACCCGCCTGGGCAGCGAGACCTCATCTCTACAATAAATAAAAAAATCAGCTGGGCGTGGGAGTGTGCGCCTGTAGTTCCAGCTACTTGGAAGGCTGAGGCGGAAGGTTCTCTGGAGCCCAGCTGGTTGAGGCTGTGGTGGCCGGGAGTGGCCACTGCACTCCAGTCTGGGTGACCAAGTGAGATCCAACTCAAAAAAAAAAAAAAAAAGATAAGAAAAAGGTAATTCACTCCTTCTCATAAAAGTTTATTGAAATTTTAAAATTATTTTTAGTTTGGAAATAAAATTTGACTGAGAAATTGAGATTTTGCTTCCAGAATCTATATTCTATTCCATTGGTCTGTATACCTGTTTTTGTACCAATACCAGGCTCTTTTTATTATTGTAGCCTTATATTAAAGTTTAAAGTCCAGACATATGATACCTCCCACTTTTGCTTTTGCTGAGGATTGTTTTGGCTATTTGTAGTCATTTTTGTTTCCATATGAATTTCTGTGTTGTTGTTTCCAGGTCTGACATTGGTAATTGCATTAAATTTGTAAATTGCCTTGGGTAGGATGAACATCTTAACCATGTTGAGTCATCCAATCTATGAGCATGTCATATTTTTCCATTTGTTTGTGTCTTCTTTGATTTCTTTGAGAGCATTTTGTAGTTTTCATTGTAAAGATCTTTCATTTCTCTGGTTAAAAAGAAGCCAAAGTATTTCACTTTTGTGTGTGTAGCTATTGCAAATAAGACTGTATTTTTTATTTGGTTGACTGCCTGTTTATAACTGGTATACAAAAATATGGCTGTCTTTTGCCCATTGATGTACTTGAAGACTTTGCCAAAGTCCTTTATCAGTACAAGGAAGTTTTTGACATATTCTCTTTGGTTTTCCAGGTGTAGGATCAAAGACTCCACCAACAACCACTAGGGATAGGAGAATTTATTCTATTCATTAAATGATGCTGGGAAAACTGACTGACTACATGCAGAAAATGAAACAGTTTTCCTACCTTATACCATACACAAAAATCAACTCTAAATGGATCAAAGCTAAATATAAAACCTCAACCTATAAGAATCTCAGAAAACACAGGAGCACCCCTTGTAGAAATTGGAATAGGTAACCAATTTCTGATCAAAACCCCAAAGCTCATGTCATAAGAGAAAGATACACAAGTGGAATCGCATCAAACTGAAAAGCTTTTTCAAAACAAAAGAAGCCATCAAGAAAGTGGAGAGACAACCCACAGAATGGGAAAAAAATTTTGCCAACTGCATATCTGACAAAGTTCTAACATCCAGAATATACAAGAAACTCAAATGTGCTGAAAGGGAAAAAGCAAACAAACAGCCCTATTAAAAAGTGGGCAAAAGCTATGAATAGACACTTATCAAAAGAAGACATACAATCAGCCAACAGATACATGAAGAAATGCTCAGTCTCACTAATCATCATCAAAACCACACTGAAATACCACCTAACTCTAGTTAGGATGGCCCTCATCAATAAATCAAAATATAACTGATACTGGCATGGGTGCAGAGAAAAGGGAACACTTCTACACTGTTGGTGGGAATATACAGCCTCTGTGGAAAACAACGTGGTGATTTCTAAAAGATCTAAAAGTCAGCTTTCTGTATGACTCAGCAATCCCCCTTCTGGGAACATACCTGGAGTAACTCAAATCATTCTGCAAAAAAGATAACTGCACACACATGTTTACTGCAGCACTATTCACAATAGTAAAAAAACTTGGAACCAACCGTGCTGCCCATCAAAAGTGAACTGGATAAAAAAACATGGTACATATACATGATGGAATATTATTTAACTGTAAGCAAGAGCAAAATTATGTACTTTGCAGCAACTTGGATGGATTTAGAATTGATCATACTCAGTGATCTACCACAGAAACAAAGAACTGAGTACCACATGTTCTCACTCATAAGTGGATTCTGAACATTTATCATACTACTACAAGAAAAGGATTGGCAGTAGCAGGACACCGCCAGGGAAGGATGGAGGGGAGGGGCATGTAACATCAATAAGGGTATCTGATCCTAAACTAGGTGAAGTGAGGACAAATGGAAGACCTGAACTTCACTTGTACTTTTAACACTTATGTATCTAATCCTGAGTTATAATAAAATTTGTGAAATTCAACTTCACAACCTACTTTTGCCAATGCTATGTAAGTATTAAGTACATTGGATTGCTTACCTTGTAGAATAATCTTTGAAATTTGAAAACATCTGAATATATTTTCCTTCATATATGACTCAAAATATCAGTGCATTTCAATTTTCGTGTAGTAATATTTTGGGTACTTTTAAAGTAGATTATATTTATTACTCAATTTGTCATTGATGCCTTCATTTTGATGATGGATTATAAGTTTTATGTTACTTTCATTGATGTAGGTGTTTTATGAGGATGCATAAAATATGTGACCTCAAACACAGCAGTACTTGCTATTTGTAATACTGTTGTTTCTGACCTACAGCCACAGAAAGTATGACAAATTCTACTCCATGCTCTTCTTATCAGAAGATTTTTTAAAAATTAAGTTTTATTTATAATTTTGTATGCAGCATTATCAAATGCTTCTGACAGGTGAAAACTTCTGTTTTGATTAGATATAAATTAGAACAAAATTTTGTAGTTCAAAATTTATACTCTAGCTGAACACAATGGCTCATGCCCGTAATCCTAATACTAGGGAGGTCAAGGTAGGAGGATCACTTGAGCCCAGGGGTTCGAGGTTGCAGTGAGCTATAATCACACTGCTACACTCAGTCTGGCCAACAGAGTGAGACCCTGTCTCTGTTAAAAAAAAAAAAAGACACAAGTGGCTCAAAACTTGCTTCTCCTGTGTTTTCCACTCTGGTCTTCTACCTCTACCCTGCTCCATGCATATGTGCACGTTGATTTCATGACACAAACCTGCTTTGGAAGGAGCCTGTGCAGGAGAGAGCCCCAAAGCTAAGGCTTCAATGGTTTCACAGTTCATTTGCACCTATGTGTTATACAGACCTCAACTCCTGCCATATTACCCCGCTAGTGTCATCCTAGGGTGTGCCACAATGGTCTTTTTAAGCAGCTTATTCTCTAATCTTCATGTTTCTGGACTTGTCGTTCTACATTCTATTGCTGTGCAACAAATAATAGAATTCTGTCACCATGACACTCCTTGTTGTGTCATAGCTGACCATCCCCTCAGCATAGAAGTCACAGGTCTCAGAGACACAAACTGTTGAATACCTCTGGGTCCTTGTCTCCTATATCTGTCACCTCCTTACTCTGCTCTGATGACACTAGCCCCCTTGCCAGTTCTTCAGTGGTCAGGCACACTCCTGCCTAAGCTAGTGCCTCATTCTGTCCCTTTCCTGTCTCTATTCTAATGTCACCTTCTCCCAGAGGGCCACCTTGCTGACTTTAGTAAGCGACTCACTATCACTGTTCTTTCTTCTCTCTCTTATCCTTCTTAACACTTATCACTATTCAATGTATTTCACTTATTTAGCTTATCGTTTCATTTATAGGTAGCTTATTCACTCATTGTGAGGTAATTGTCTGCAATTGACACTTTCTCTGCTATACCTGGTCTCTTTCTGCCTCCTCCCTCAGAGGCTACCTTGGGCCAAGGATGGTCTCTGAAGGACATGTATATTCCCCTAATGAGACATGGGGATGCTGGTGATGGAGTAGAGCTGACAACAGTATAGGTGGCACCCTTATTCACTGTAACTTTAAACAGCATATAGCAATTTTGTTTTCTTTCTTCTGTGCTTAATACTTTTTTAAGTGTCTCCTCTAGAGCTGGTCTGAAAGCTGCATAATCTCTTAGGGATTGAATGTCTGAGAAGGATTTTAATTCTTCCTCACTGATGAAGTTGAGCTTGGCTGGATAGGAAATTCTTGGTTGAAATTTCTTATCTTTGAGGACTTTGAATATTGGACTCCAATTCCTTCTTGCTTGTTGTGTTTCTGCTGATAGGTGTGCTGCTACTCTGATTGGTTTTCCCCAGTAGGTAATCTGACCTTTTTCTCCTACTGCCTTTAGGATTTTTTCTTTTGTGTCTACCTCATGTAGGAGAATTACTATGTGTCTCGGGGTTGGTCTTCTCATTTGACATCTTGTGGGAATTCTCTGTATCTCTTGTGCTTGGTTGGTCACACCTCTGGTGAGATGGGGAAATTTTCTTGGATTACCTCCTGGAATACTTGTGTCATTTCCCTTTCTTCTCCTGGGAGACTAATCAGGCATAGGTTTGGCCTCATGATATAATCGCACATCTCTTGTAGGCTTTGTTCTTTCTTTCTGAGGTTTTCTTTCTATGTTTTTTACAGATCAGGTTAATTCCATGTTCTGGTCTTCAAGTTCTGAAATTCTTGCTTTGGTTAGATTAATTCTGCTTTCCATGCCTGTCATCTTGTTATTTATTTCCTGGATGAAATTTTTTATGGTCACAATCTCTGTTATAAGTTCTTTCACTGTTGCATCTTGTCTTTCTTGAGTCTTATGCACTTGTTTCATCCATTCCCTAATCTCTGTCATATTCCGGGGCCAATAATTGGTGACTTCCATTGTTTGGACTCCAAGGTCTGATTTTTTCCTGAGTTTTCTCTTTGTTACACTTGAAATTACCTGTAGTCTTCTGTTGGTTTTTCCTCATTTGCATCCGATCTCTAGCTTTTCTCTTTAGCTCCATTATTCAGTGTCAGTGGGAAAGACTTTCCCTTCTGATGTTTGCTCAACCCTCTATTCTTTCCTGATCCAGGCTCTGGATATTTTCTATTTTGAAACATGACAATGGGAAGCTTTGCTGTCTCTTGTAGTTTTGAAAGTTGAATAAGGTATAGATGGGAAGCTAGGATTCAGAAACTACTTGCAGGTTACAATGCTCACTGATTGTGGTATGTGTTTCCCTGAGACCCACTTCTCAGCACCACTCTATATGACTATGCAATGGGTACATGTGTGTGCCCCCTCAGTCCAAGATACAGTGACAGAAATGGGGAGCACAGAAGCACAGAGAAAAATAAAATGAAATAAGATGGACAAGAATTTTTTTAAAAAGAAAAACAAAACACAGAACAATGAAAGCAGAAACCAAAGAAAAAACAATTGAACACATACACACACACACACACACACACACACACACACACACACTGGAATAAACAAACTGGAATAACAAACTGGAATAACACTGGAATAAACAAACTGGAATAACAACAAAGTAAAGAAAACAAACAACAACAAACCAGGAAAACTAAACATACACACACATGCCTAGCACAAAGTGAATGGAGAAGAAAAAGAGAAAAACTGAAGGAAAAAAACAAAAACAAAAAAAACAACAAACAAAGGAATTCAGATTGAACCCTCACACATATATTGATACACACCTTAAACTAAAAAATAAAAATAAAAAAAGAGAACAAAATAACAAAAACAAACCAACAACAACAAAACTGAAAGATGAACATCAGTCATTCACAAGCACACATAAACAGAAAAGAAAAAGCAAAAGAAGAAAGAAAAAGAAAAGAAAAAAGAAAGAAAGGGATGCATATCAAACCCTCACATACACATTCATGCACAAAGGAAAAATATTTTTTAAATAGATGAACTAACAGACAAGCAAAAAATTTAAAATTTTTTTTAAATTAAAAATTAAAACAAAACAAAACAAAACAAAAACCTCTGCCTCTTGTGGCAGACTCTGTAATTGTTTCTCTTGTCTCCTCTGCTACTCCTGCAGAGATTCCACCTCTTTAATTTTCTTCTGGAGCAGGGAAGAAAGAGGGGCAGTGGGGATGGGTGGCCCTGCAGTTCTCCCCTTCCACTCTTGTGCCATATAGCAATTTAAATAGTTAACTTGCTTGATTATAAAACTACTTTCTGTACTATCCTGAGATCCCAAGGACACATTGTTTCTTCACTAACTGACCATCTTTGGTGCCTTTCGTGACTTCTAAGAAATCAGTATCTTTCACCGCTAGGCCTCTGGCTGACATTTTAGGAATAGGTAAAGAACATTAGTTGCAAGCTCTCTCAGATTTAGGGTTACTACATTATACTTATTATTCTATTTTCTGTCTTTCTCAAAAGAAATTAAGTTCCATGAGGATTATAATTTTGTTTTGTTTTGCTTTCATCCTAGAACAGCCAAATATCAGAAGATACAATTTAAATTCTAGCCTTAGTGCTTAAATCTCCAAACATTTGCTTTATATTGTCTATAGCTATGACCTGACCATAACATGCTAATCAAAAGGTAGTAAAGAGAATTGCTTTGTCTAATGACAAATAAATACTCTTATTTTATATTAAAGCTTGTAAAGAAAATACACCTTTGCCAAAGTATCTGTTTTCAAAATAGCTCTATATTGATTAATAAAAATAAAAAAAGTTTTAATCTTTAAAATATAAATACTGCCTCTGCTTCTCAACCATATCTTCAGTGAGTTCTTTGTATAACATGTTTATTTCTTGGTTGAGTCATTACAAATCTATTCATCAATTAAACCTCAACTTTAAGTCTATTTTCACAAAAGGCTTTCCCTGACACAATTGGATGATTTTTTTCCCTTGTTCTTATAGGAGTTTTTACACAATTTCACTAAGTAAGTCATCTTTAATGAATATCTGGTGCATTTTATGCTATTGTTCTGAACTCTTATCGAGATGTGAAAACATAGGAAGTTTAGGATAAAAATGCCTCCAGGACAAGAAACCATGATACTTTTTGGAATTTGTTTTATGTATTAAATTGTTTGCATGTTAAATGTTTCATCCTGTTATTTTAGTTTTGGAACAGACAAATGCTTATTAATAATGCTAGCTCTAACAGGACCCTGTCTTATTGTAGTCACAGCCTGTATCTCGTGCTATAAAAGAAGCTGAACACTCTGTCTGACCAAATAAAAGGCAACCTCATTCATACCATTGGCATTTTTGTACACCGATGTGATATTTCAAGATAAGCTCAAAGGCTTCTTTTTATAAGTTTATATTTTCAATGCCATAGTGTCATATTTATCATCATCCATACAGCAGTTAGCACTGTCAGTCATGCAATTGTTGCTTAATATGCATTTGTTGAATATAAAATAATTGAAAAAATTATTCTGTAAATGAATGAATTGCTATCATCTTCAAAATACCATTTCTTATGTTCACCAAATCATCTGAACAATCTTCACACCATCATTAATATTTAGGCATTTACTAAGGTGAGTGGGCACCCTTGCAGGGTTTAATCACTTTGTTGTCTTTTGATATGTTGTATATCCATTCTGTCTCATTTTTTTTAAATACCCGTTGTAGTCTATAGTCAGTGTATAAGTATGTTCTTTCACCCTTATTCCCTATTTAGTCTTAGTTCTGCAAATAGCTCTATCTTTAATGGTCTTCACCAATGCTTATGCTAATATCTCAGGCATATTCTTTAGGAACAAGGCATTAGCAACAAAAGCTGCTGAGTTTTTCATGGTTGAAACATTTCACTTGTGCTCTTTTTACTTGAATGTAATTTTTCTCCTGGATATAAAATCTTTTGATTACATTTCATTTCACTGAGCTTCTTACGTATGCTATTTTTTTTTTCTGGCATAAGCAATTCTGTAAAAAGTGCCATGATAGTCTAATTTTAATTTTTCCTTTAAGCCACCATATATTTTTTGCCTAGATTATTTTTTTGCTAAGATTAAGTAAAATTATTTGAATGTGTTTTGGTGTTGCCATTCTGGATCAATGTTCCTTTTCCAATAAATTGCAGTTACAAATCATTTAAAAATGTTATTGAGAAAAACTTTTGTTTTAATTATACTATTTATTATTTACATCTGTTCTCTTGCTTTGGATATTATGTGTCTAGCTTTAGTATTTAATACTTTTTTCTTAAAATTATGTTTTGCATATAATATTAATTTTTATATATTTATTTCAATTTCTGTTTTTTTAAGATGTTAACTATTGCATTATTTGTTCTTGTGTTGCTTCTAATTTAGTCTTTATTTCTGAAAAAACTTTTTTATTTTTTATTCTTTCTGAGGTTTTTGTTTTGTTTTGAGTTGGAGTCTCACTTTCACCCAGGCTGGAGTGCAGTGTCATGCTCACAGCCACCGCAGACTTGACCTGCTGGGCTTAGGCAATCCTTCCACCTCAGCCTTCCAAGTAGCTGGAACCACAGGCGTGTGGTACCATACCCAACTTATTTTTTAATTTGTTGTAGAGACGAGGTTGCCCAGGATGGTCTTGAACCCATGGGCTCAGACAATCCTCTTGCCTCAATCTACCAAAATGCTGGGATTACAGGCTAAGCCACCACACCCAGCACTGAGTTCTTTTAACTGTGAGATTTTGGGATTCTATATAATTTTTTTAGGTCATATATCACCATTTTCATATATCTTGCTTTATCTCAGAGTAAGCTATGCTTTTGATACATTTTGAGGGTGTAGTTTGTGGCATAATTTCATGATCAAAGGGGGTGTATTCTGCTCCTTATTAAAATTTTTCTTGAAATTTTGCAACATATTTGAACTTCATCCTCTTCTTTTTTTTTGTTTGTATATACAATTAATATTCCCAAATGTTTAGGAGTTAGGATTCAATTAGAAAGTGAAAGAATAATGATAAATAATCTAATTCCATAGAAATTTTGTTTCTGTTGTTTCAGTAAGATTTCATGTTGAGATGTGCCAGTTCCTCTTCCTTCCTCCACTTATATCTCTCTCTTCCTTTACTCAATTATTCTTAATCTCAGATTTGATTCTATGTCCAGTAGCTTTACTTTACTGTGCAAACATATGCATTATATGCCTAGATGGTGGGTTTCAAGAGTTTTTAACGGTTGAGACAATTCCAGCCCTCTCAGACCTTACTCTGAGACATGTATACTACTAGTTTTAGCTGCCAATCACAAATTGCCCATGTGCTTTCCAACAAAAACCTAGCCCTTTGGGGAATTTTCCTGTCCTTAGATATACCAGACACCCTACTGAATCTCAGTGTGACTTTTTACACTGACTCAGCATGCAGATCTTCTGGTTCTTAGTGGTTTGTCCCCAGTTACCCATAGGGTGCTATGGGAGTACCTTGTTACCTTTGTTAGGGGTCAATATTGTCTGTGGATTTTTGTCTTTCCTATATTTTTGTGAGGGGGATTCAGAGAGATTAAAACAATATACTGTAGCCATAATTTTGAAGAATATAAATTTAGCAATACTTTAAAAAAATCATAAATACAATTAAATTACTTTATATACATTTTCTTGTCAAGAAAATCACTCCGGATAATATCTATGAGTTCTATATATTTCATATCCCATGAATTCTATTTCATATCTATGAATTCTGTATTTTCATATCTATAAATTCTATTTTATATCTATGAATTCTGTGTTTCATATTTAGGAATTCTATTTCATATTTAGGAATTCTGTATATTTCATATCTATGAATTCTATTTCATATTTAATATCTCTGCCTATTTCCAGTCACGTAAAGAGAATTGCCCATGGCCTCCATTCGGCCCAGTTTACTCTCAGTTTACCAGTTATCCCAGCACATGGAAATATTTTTTCAATTCAAAATAGCATTATAAAGAAAAGCTTCTATTCAAAGTGTTAAGTTCAAATTTATTAACATAAAATGCAATTTTGAAGAAAACTAAAAGTAGTCTAGGCATGATTGTTCACTCCTGTAATCCCAGCACCTTAAGAATCCAAGTTGAGAGGATTGCTTGAGCCCAGGAGTTTGAAACCAGCCTGTGTAACATAGATAGATCCTGTCTGTCTTAAAAAACTAAAAAGAAAAAGAAGTAAAACTAAAAGTAATGGTATTTAAACACAAGTCAGCAGTGGTACTGCTACATACACTGTATATGCATACACTGTATATATACATAACTACATATACTAATTTTTAATTTTCAGGAAATCAACATAATACTTTTTTTTTTTTTAGTTGGATTCTCTGTCGCCCAGGCTGGAGGGAACATAATATTTTAAAATTTTGCTTTAATACAGATGCACAATACTATTTTTAGATACTAAATTTATATCACTTCCATATGCAAAACATACTCACTTTCTTCCCAAATCCCCAAGGTCTCGTTCAGTCATGGCATCAACTTTGAAGACCATATTCAAGTGGTGTGCATTAGGCGGGATCCAGGTGAAGCTCATCAGGAGCAGCTCCGATGCAGTTCCCATGGATACTGTGAAAGTGACGTAAAATGGTGTTTTCCATTTCACTGTTTACACCCAACATAGTTGAGATATGAATGTAACAATTGTTAAAAAGAAGAAAGAAGGGAAAACAGCAATCACAATTTCATAACAAATCTAAAATTCACCTGGGTACATGTCATCAGGTTTCTGTATTCCAGTGATTAGTGACAGTTTTTTTGCCAGGAAGAATAGGAGATTGTCCCCAGTATAGCAAGGGCTCTCTCTGGCTCTTGGATCTTCCCTCCACAAGGTACTTTCTGTTTTATAAGAAGTGTGCTTTCTTTGCAGTACGTTAGATTTTTAAATCCCCTAACTTCTGGTGAAAGAGTTCCAGGCCCAGGGGAAATTTTTTGTATACTTTCCTAAGATTTTTTAGTGTAAACTGTCAGTACTTTCATCAAGAAATTACTTTAAAATCTCTATGCATTTCTTGTAAATCTTACCAGTGTTCATCCCATACTCCAAAAGCCACATTTATAATTTTTCAACATTAACATCTGTCTACTTTAGGTCAACTGCTCTAGAATAGTATCTTTACAATTTTTTTGTTGTTGAGAGGTAGGTAAGGCACCTTTTTAAATATTTTTGATATCTTAGAAGAGGTTCTAATAAAAAGTCCCTAATAAATTTGATGTTTACAACTGAGGTCATTTCATACTTTGAGAATTTTTGGTGGCTAGAAACTAATATTTAAAAACATTTTATTTTCTGAACCAAGTGTTGTTTTTCTATATAGTCATGCACCCCATGATGTTGTTTTGCTCAACAATGGACCACATGTATCACAATGGTCCCATAAGATCATAATGGACCTAAAAATTCCTATAGGCTCAGGATTTCATAATGCTACATATTCCTCACATGCTATGGTAATACAAATGTAAACAAACCTACTATACTGTCAGCCATATAAAAATATAGAACATAGTTATGTACAGTATATAACAATGATAATAAATGATTGGTGTATGTACTTACTTTACCCTACATTTTGTCATTATTTTAGAGTGTAATCCTTCTCATGTTAAAAAAAAATGTTGAGTATAGTTCAGCTTTCACAGGTCCTTCAGGAGGTATTCCAGAAAAAACCATTGCTATTATAAGAGAGGAGAACTCCATGTGTGTTATTGCTCCTGATATCCTTCCAGTAGGACAAGCTGTGGAGGTGTAGACAGTTATATTGATTATCTTGATCCTGGGTAGGCCTAGGCTAACGTGGGCATTTGTGTCTGAGTTTTTAACAAAAACTTAACAAATTATAAAATGGAAAAAAAGCTTATGAAATATGGATATAAAGAAAATGTTTCTGCATAGCTGTACAGTATCTTTGTATTTTAAGCTGAGTATTATTACAAAAGTGTCAAAAATTAAAAAATATATAAAGTAAAACAGTTACAGGAAGCTAAGGTGGATTTATTATTGAAGAAAGAAATTTTTTAAAAATAAGTTTACCATAGCCTAAGTGTGCAGTATTTATGAAGTCTATAGCGGTGGACAGTAATGTCCTAGATTCACCACTCACTTACTCTCCCAGAGCAGCTTCCAGGCCTGCAAGCTCCATTAATAATTACACAAGTGTACCATTTTTTTTTGAGTTGGAGTCTCACTCTGTCACCCAAGTTGGAGTGCAGCGACACACTCACGGCCACCCCCAGTGTTGACCCGCTGGGCTCCGGCGATCCTTCCATCTCAGAATTCCCAGTAGCCAGAACTATAGACGCGCACAATCACGCCAGGCTAATTTTTTTAATTTATTGTAGAGATGAGGTCTCAAGTTGCCCAGGCTGGTCTTGAACCCGTGAAAAAATTTTAAATATTTTTATTGTATCTTTTCTACATTTAGATGTACACATACTTATCATAGTTGCTCACATTATTCACAATACAGTAGTATGCAGTGCAGGTATATAGCTAGGGGCTATATGCTCTACCAGGCAGTCTAGGTGTGCAGTAGTTACACCATCTAGATGTGTGTGAGTGCACTCGGTGATGGAATCACCTAACAACACATTTCTCAGAGTGTATCTCCATTATTAAATGGTCCGTTCCATATGCTCTTTAACAGCTATTTCTTTAGTTCATCTCTATCTTATCCTGTAAGAAGAAGCCAACTGATTCTTTTAAATGTTTTTATAATTATTTTAAATATAATTTATTGAGCTATAATCTACATACCAGAAAATTTGTTTTAATGAAAAATTAATTTTTTTAAAATGTCATTAAATTATTAAATTTATAACATTATACAGCAATCAACACACTCTAGCACTAGAATACTTTTATTAAGGCAGTAAAATTATTTAACCCATTTGTAGTCACTCTCCACTCCCACCTCTAGCATGCAATCAATAATCTACTTTCTGTATTACTTTTTAATTGCACTTTTATTTTTAGACTGCTCTTTCATGCAGTCTAGAATGCAAAGATTTGATCATAGCTCACCGCAGCCTCAACATTCTGGAGGTCAAACAATACTCCCATTTCAGCCTCTTGAGTTGCTGGAAATACAGGTATAGACCACTACACCTGGCTTTTCTTTTTCTTTTCTTTTAGTACACACAGGGTTTCACTATGTTGCCTAGATTTGTTTTGAGATCTTAACATCATGCACTCTTCCAGTCTTGGTCTCCCAAAGTGCTCGGATTACAGACATGAGCCACCACTCCTAGGTTTTCTGTATAGATTTTTCCCTTCCTCCCTCTTATTTATTTATTTATTAAATTATTTATTTATTTATGAGAAAACAGGATTTATTGAGAGGACAGAAAATCTCCCACAGTGGAAGTGTACCCAACGGGGTTACCCTCCTCCTTCTTTTTTAAAAAATAATAAAATGAAATTCTGATGTGTTGTGATGTAAATCTAAAGTACATATCATATTTTTTAATGTAGAATGATAAAAAAATTAAACATATTTAATTAATTTTTTAAATTAATTACATGAAGACAGAATAATATTTTTGACATACTGTTTTAAATAACACATTAAAATTAATTGCACATTTATTATTATTACACATGTGGATTGCATTTTTGGTTCATATTATTTTTCTATTAGATAGTAGTCCCACAATTTTGAAGTATATAGTTCAGAGGCTTTTGATATATTCACTATATTGTGTGATCATTAGACTATCTAATACCAGAATAGCTCCATGAGTCAAAAAAGAAAGCTTGCACTTATTAGAAATTTGTTCTAGGGGGAGGGAAAAGATACCTGACTGGTGATATCCCATGACTGCATCAGGAAGACAGTCTAAAAGTGAGATTAAAACTCTTTGGACATCTGCCTGAAAATACAAGTTGAGGTTCATTGGTTATTTCCAAGCCCCAGCTACCTCCAGAATCAGGAAAGTGTCCTTGGCAAAGAAAGCAGTAAACAAATGGAAGAGATTTTGCACACCTCCATGAACCTCTGTGGTCTTAAACAAGGGAAGAACAACCTAGGACCTTTTGCTGCACCTCCTCACCCACCAGCCAGGAGCAGAAAGCTGCCTGGTCTGGAGAGAGATATGGGTTGGGTTCCCATGGGACCTAGAGGTATCTGGATCCCATTGAGTCTTGGTGCTGCAGTCACCAGTTTCTCCATGGAGAGGTCCCATGGGGCATATCCTACAGGGATGATCTGTGCCTCTAGGGGCACCCTCTTTCACTCCAAATTCATCCCCCAGCAGGGATGATGTGCCCACTTTGAGAATGTTTTTCCAATAACACCAGCACCCATCCAGGCCCAGTTCAGGCCTATAGGCCTGGCTTGCCCTCTGGAGGTTGCCATCATTGCCATTGACCCTCCCATGGGGCAGAGTGACAATTAGGAGGCAGAGTACCACTGTGGTGCATGGCAATTCAGGATCTCTAGGGCCCAGGCAAACAAGGCTGTCCAACCACCATCAGTTTGCATTTTTGGAGTCTGCATATAAGAACTTCCCCCAGGCTCAGACAGCACAACAATGGTTACCAACTCACTTGCAGACTGAGGGAGAAATGCCAGGTCTCCTCCAGCAAGGCAGCAGCCTGTCTAGTATCCAAGTGTGAGAAGAGTGGGCTCACTTAGACAGAAAGAGACCACTTTGCACCCATCTGAACATCTGTTCCAGAGTTGAACAGTGAAACCACTCCTGAACACTGTCAGCCCTGCTGATGCATGGACTCGAGAGGGAGGCACCAGAGCTGTCAGCCAGCAGTGCCCCTGGGGTTTGTGCCAGAAGAAGGGAAAAGCACCTGATCTGGAGGAAATATCTTGCTTCCCCCACCCATACTGCACTGGTGATGAGTTCCACCTAGCCTCCACCCAGATTGCCATCCTGTCTACTGCCTCTGCCTCTTCCACAAGCAGAAAAGAAGAAGGAGGTCAAATAAGAAAACAACACAAACTATGACCCTAGTAATAGCAAATTTAATAAATTAAAAGTAACAAAACAAAAAATAAAAAGAGAAGAGACTGCTTCCACAGATGAAGGACGCTGGCAATCCCCAAAACCAAAACAATTAGACACCCATAAAGGGACTACTCAGATTCCAAGTAATGAAACCTATTCAGAATGACCAGCCCTTGATAACATACATAGAATTCAGATTATGGATCTGAAGAAGCTCAATGATATACAAGAGAAAGTGGACTCCCAAATAGTGAGACCATGAAAGTGCTAAGGGAAGTGAAAGACAACCTGGCCATTATAAGAAAGAACCACCTTTGGGAGGCTGAGGTGAGTGGACTGCCTGAGCCCACGGGTTCAAGACTCACCTGGGCAGTGAGACCTCATCTCTACAATAAATCAAAAAATCAGCCAGGAGTGGTAGCGCATGCCTGTAATTCCGGCTACTCAGAAGGCTGAGGCGAAGGATTGCCGGAGCCTAGCAGGCGAGGCTGCGGTGGCCCGGAGTGGCCACTGCACTCCAGTCTGGGCAACCACGTGAGATTCCAACTCAAAAAAAAAAAAACGAATGAAAGAACCAAACTGAACTGGAAATAAAAAAATTTTCCTGAAATTTCAAAAAACAACGGCAAGCCTTAACACCAGAATCAACTAGGCATAGGAAAGAATATCAGACTAAAAGATCAAACTATTGAATTAACCCTGTTTGACAAAACTAAGGAGAAAAGAAATAGAAAAAAATGAGCAAACAGTATGAGATATCTGGTATTTTGCAAAGATAACAAATCTCTGACTGATAAAAGATAAGGAGGAACTGAGAAAACACTGAAACAAGTTTTCCAAGATGTCATCCAAGCAAACATTCCCTTTCTCACTAGAGAGGTAGCCAGGCAGACGCAAGTGATTCAGAGAACTCATTTGAGGAATTATATGCGAAGATGATTCCCAAGGCACATAAAAATCAGACTTGCCAAGATGAGCCCGAAAGAAAACATCCTAAGGTAGATAGATAGAAGGTAAAGACATCAAAATTATAGCAAATTTCTCAGCAGAAACCATACAAGCCAGAAAGGATTGGGTACCCATTTTTTAACATTCTTAAAGAAGATCATTGCTAACCAAGAATTTCTTACCCTGCCAAACTAATCTTCATTGATAAAGGAGAATTGAAATCCTTCCCAGAAAAGCAATCCCTAAGAGAATATGCCACATCCAGACCAACCCTTTAAAATATGCTTAAGGAAGTTCTAATCATAGAACCAGAAGAAGGGTAACACCTATCCCTAAAGTATAGGTAAACACAGAGATTACAAGGCATGCATATAAGCCACAAATCCTAGAACATAAAGCATCTTCAAAATAATATGACAGAAACAAACCCCTATATACTAATAATTAACTTATAATTTAATAGACTGAACCCAAAAGACACAGATTGTCAAATTGGATAAAGAAGTATGATCCATCCTTCTGCTGTTATCAGGAAGCATTCTTACTGTAAATGATATCCACAGGTTCAAGGTAGAGGACTAGAGAAAGATATTCCAGGTAAATTGAAAACAAAAAGAGCAAGAATATCTATTCCTATATCAACTAAAACAGACTTTAAACCAACAAAAGTTAAAAAGGACAGTGAAGATAACTACATAATGAAACATCACCAAAAAATCTCCATCTTGAATGTTTATGCATCTAACATAGGTACACCCAGATTTATAAAAGCAAGTGCTAATTAATCTAAGAGAGGACAAAGACAGACACATAATAATACTGGGAAACTTCAATTTCCCACTAACAACTTTGACAGATAATCAAGGCAGAAAACTAACAAGAAATCTGGAACCTAAACTTGACACTGGATCAATGAGATCTGATAGACATCAACAGGACACTCTCCCCCAAAACAATAGAATATACATTTTTCTCATTAGCACATGAAACATACTCTAAGGCTGACCACATACTAGGCCATAAATCAAGCATGAAAAAATTTCAAAAAAGTCAAAATCATACCAGTTCCTCATCAGATCATTGCAGAATAAAAATAAATATTATAACCCTCAGAAACACACAAATACATGGAAAATAAACAACATGCTCCTAGTTAACACAGAAACCAAGACAAATAGATTCCCAGAAACATATGAAAATAAAGACAACCTCAAACTATAAGAAGCGCCGGAGTCCTGCTCCAGCTAGGTTCAGTATTTCCTGAAGGAGGAAACGGCATCAGCGTTGAAGGAAACACTCAGACAACTGACTCTGGTGTTAGCAGGACAGATGCCATTTATTGACAGTTAACAATGAGCTTATATACCCTTTTACAGGGAAGTAATTTTACAAAAAATTCTTAGAATTACACACAATCAGTAACTTTATCTAAGACAAAAATAGTTCATGCATGATATTCTCCAAAAAACCATTTCAACGTGCATTTTTCTATGTATCAATGCCTTCTTGAAAGCGTCACTATCTCGTGATCACTAAAGCAGGCGGTCCTCCTTTATTATTTAAAGCACTTAATCCACTGTCATCCTTTGAAGTTTAAAAGAACACACCTACTGCCTAAATCTACTCTATAGTGATTACCAAGTTTCAAAAGATTCAAAACTAAACTGCTATAGTAATCCAATCTTATATTTTTAATCCTATATGCACTTAATCTAAATAGCAGGAAGTAACATAACATTAAAAAATGGCAATTTAGGTGTACATAGAATGCCACCTTTAAAGCTCAAATAAGCATAATTAGTGCATTGGCATTCTCCTCACAAATGATAATAATTGCCAATCAGAAGGGACAAAATCTACCAAGCGATTGTCTACCCAACATGATAATTAAAGTGTTTATCTATAGTTCTCTGGCAAGGTCAATGAATTCCCTTACGTGCATTAAAGTGAGCACCTCCTGACCTATGGTAACTTTCCCCACAACAATACTTTATGCGATTACGTGGTCAAATACTAAGAGGTCAGGGACATGGAAACTTAGGAGGGAAGTCATATAAAGTGAAGGCAATTTTCTCACAAATTCCCCTTTGTTTCTGTGCATGGGATGAGGAATGACGTGAGTGGGATTCTGTTTTCCATCTTCAGACTGTACAGAATTTTCCGGATGCATCAACAACAAAAATAGAAGAAGCAAGGGTTTCAGCTGCCCAGGTTCGCTTTGCAACCCGGGATCTTCAGCCCCCTGGCCTCCATGGCTGGCTCCCAACAAAGAAGCTTAGAAGAAAACATAGAGAACTCCCTCCTGAACATTGGCTTAGGCAATTGAATTTATGACCAAGTCCTCAAAAGCAAATGCAGCAACAACTAAAGTTGACAATTGGAACCAGATCAAGTTACAAAACATCTGCACAGCAAAAGAATCCATCAGGATAGTAAAGAGACAACCAACAAAATAAGAAAAAATAGTTGCAAATCATGCATCTGAAAGGTCTAGCATCCAGAATCTATAAGGAACTCAAACAAATTAACAGGAAAAGAAAAAATTTAAGAAAAAAATTAAGAAATGGCAAAGAACATGAACAGATACTTCTCAAAGGAAGACATTCAAGCAATTGACCTTCCATATGGCCCTGCCACCCCCCTACTGGGTATATATCTGGCAAAACTCAAATCACTCTATGAAAAAGATATGTGCACACATATGTTTATCGCAGCACTGTTCACAGGAGCATAGCAAGAACATGGAACAAACTATGCTGCCCAACAAAAGAGGACTGGATTTTAAAAATGTGGTACCTATACATGAGGGAATGTTATACTGCAATAAAGAAGAACAAAATCATGAACTTTGCTCAACCTGGATGGACTTAGAGTCTATAATACTGAGTGATGTATCACAGAAACAATGAACTGAGTGTCACATGTTCTCATTCAGAAGCAGACCTCGAACAATTATCATAATACCATAAGAAAAGGATTGGCAGTGGTGGGAAACTGCCGGGAGGGGGTGGAATTGACAGTAGTGGGAATCTGCCAGGGGAGGGGGGGGGCACATTTCATCAACAGGTGTACCTGCATAATGAAAATTTGTATACCTAATTCTGAATTGTACTCCACATCTTTAAATTTTTTTTAAAAAATTAAAAAGTGGGCAAAGAACATGAACAGATTCTTCTCAAAGGAAGACATCCAAGCAGTCAACAAACATGAAAAAATGTTCAGCTTCGCTAGTCATTAGAGAAACGCAGATTAAAACTACAGTGAGTTACATCTCTCACTGGTCAGGTTGGCTATTATTAAAAGGCAAAATAACAACAGAAGTTGGCAAGATTGTGGAGAAAAGTAAATGTTCATACACTGTTGATGGATATGCAAGATATTTCAACATCTCTGGAAAGCAGTTTGGGTTTTTTAAAGATGTGCAGAAACTTTTCAGTTTGATGAGATCCCACTTATCTATGTTATCTCTTAGGGCATGGGAACTCGGGGTTTTGATCAGGAATTGGTTGCCAGTTTCAATTTCCATAAGGATGTCTTCTGCATTTTCTAAGGTTCTTAGAGTTTGAGGTTACATGTTTAGGCCTTTGATCTATTTAGAATTGGTTTTTGTGTATGGTGATAGGTAGGGTTCCTGTTTTAATCTTCTGTATGTGGTTATCCACTTTTCCCAGCACCATTTAGTGATTGGGTTCTCCTCTCCTCAGTGGTTCTTGTTGGAAGCTTTGTCAAAGATGAGTTGGTTGAGAAATTGTTTTGCTTCCACAATCTCTATCCTGTTCCATTGATCCATATGCCTGTTCTTGTACCAGTACCAGGCTGTTTTGATTATTGTAGCCTCATAGTAAAATTTGAAGTCTGGAAGTGTGATACCTCCTACTTTTTTTCTTTTGCTAAGGATTGTTGTGGCTATTCATGGTCATTTATGTTTCCATATTAATTTCTGTATTGTCATTTCCAAGTCTGAGAAAAATGATGTTGGCAATTTAATGTGTATTGCTTTGAATCTGTAAATTGCCTTTGGTAGGATGGACATCTTAACAATGTTGTTTCTTCCTATCCATGAGCATGAAATATTTTTCCATTTGTTAGTGTCTGCTTGGATTTCTTTAAACAGTGTTTTGTAGTTTTTGTTGTAAAGATCTTTCACTTCTCTGGTTAGGAAGATGCTGAGATATTTCATTTTTTTCTGGTTATTGTGAGTGGGATTGAGCTTTTTATTTGGTTCTCTGCCTATTTTTGGCATAAAAAATGCAGCTGTCTTTTACACATTTATTTTGTACCCTGAGATTTTGCCAAAGTTCTTTAACAATAAAAGCAGATTTTTGACATATTGGATTTTCAAGGTATAGTATCATATTGTCAGCAAAGAGGGATAACTTAACTTCCTCTTTTCCTACTTGGATACCCCTGACTTCCTTCTCTTGTCTAAGTACTCTATCTAGGAAGGTTTTTTATTAAGAAGTGATTCTGGACTTTTTCAAAGGCTTTTTCTGCCTCTAATGGTGTAATCATGTGGCTCTTGTTTTTACATCAATTGATGTATTTAATTACATTTATGATCTTGTAGGTGTTGAACCAGCTCTACATCCGGAGGATGAAGTTTACTTGGTCATCGTGGATGATTTTTGAGATGTATCATTGGATTTGATTTGCTAGAATCTTATTGAAAAATTGTACATCTATGCTTATTAGGGTTATTGGCCTATAGTTCTCTCTCTCTCTTTTTTTGGTTGGATCTTTACCCAATTTGAGTATCAGTGTGATGTTAGCATCATAAAATGATTTGGAAAGAATTCCATCTTTCTCAATTGCCTAGAATACTTTCAATATGATTATTATCAGCTCCTCCTTGTACGTTTTGTAGAATTCTGCTGGAAACCCACCTGGTCCAGAGCTTTTTTCTGTGAGTGGTTTTCTTATGATGGAGTGAATTTTTGGGGTTGTTTTCAGTCTATTTAGAGTCCCAGAGTTTTTTGTTTCAACCTTGGAAAGTTGTGTGATGTCAGAAAGTCCTCCATTTCATTTAGGTTATCAAGTTTATTTCCATACAAGTGTGCATAGCAATCTCTGGTAATCTTTTGTATTTCTTCATTGTCTGTTGTGATTTGATTTTTGCATTTCTGATTGTGTTTATTTGGACTTTTTCTCTCTTTTTCTTGGTCATTCTGGCTAGGGTCCACCGATCTTGTTTATTCTTTAAAAAAACCAGCTTTTTGTTTTGTTGATTTTTTTTCTTTGATATTTTTGTTGTTTGTGTCCAGTATTTGGACTTTTACTTTGGTGATCTGGATTTTTTTGCTAAAGTTAGGGTTTTGGTGGTCTTGTCTTTGCAGTAGGTGATTTGCTAGGCTGTTAATTTGTGACCTTCCATTTTCTTGATGTGTGTTCATAGAGATATAAATTCTCCTCTTAGAAGTACTTTCATGGCATCCCAGGGGTTTTGGTAAAATGTTACTTCATTTTCATTTATTTCCAGGTATCTTTTAATCTCTGTTTTAATTTCAGTGTTGACCCAGTAGTTATTCAGCGTCATACTGATTAGTGTCAATGTCTTTGTGAGTTTTGGGGGAATTTGTTGGTGTTGATATTTATTTTTATTCCATTGTATTCTGAGAAGGTGCGTGGTAGCATTTCAATCTTATTGAATTTGTTTATGCTTGATTTATAGCTGAGAATGTCATTAGTCTTGGAGTACATTCCTTGTGTGGTGAGTAGAATGAATATTCTGTGGTTGTTGGGTGGAATATTCTGTATCTATTAAGTCTCTTTGGTTGAGTGTCAATTTCAGGTTCCAGATCTCTTTGATAATTTTTTATCTTAAAGATATATCCAGGGTTGTTAGTGGGGTATTTAAGTACCCAGCTGTAATAGTGGTAGAGCCTATCTTTTTTTAGTTTACTTAGTAGTTGCTTTATAAATGCTGGTGCTCCTATGTTGGGTGCATGTCTGTTTAGGATGGATATTTTCTGTTGATGAATTGAACCTTTTATCATTACGTAGTATATTTTATATATTTTTAAAAAATTTTAGTAGCTTAATGGTGGTTTTGTCTGATCATGATGGTTGCCTTTTTTTTGTGATACTTTTGCCTGGAAATTCATTTTCCATCGTCTAATGGAAAGTGTGCATTCCATATTGTGAGATGAGGTTCCAGGATGCAGCAAATAATTGGGTCATGGTTTTTAAAATCAGTTTGCCATTCTACGTCTTTTCAGTAGTGCATTTGGTCCATTTACATTCAGGCCGATTATTGACTTGTGGTTGTTTATCCGCATCACGAGGTTCTTATACATTGTTTTCTGTGTTTGTTTGTTTGTTTTTTCTAACTCTGTGTTGATGCAAGTTTGTGTTTTCAAGTTTGCAGTTGTGATGTATTCTCTATTGATTCTGTGTTCTGTTGCTCTCTTGGAAGTGTGTGGCCATTCGTTTTTTTCTTTCTTCTGTGCTTAATATTTTTTAACCATCTCCTGTAGAGCTGGTCTGGAAGCTGCAAAATCTCTTAGGAATTGCAGTCTGGGAAGGAGTTTACTTCTCCATTGTTGATGAACTGAACTTCTCTAAGTAGGAAATTCCTGGTTGATATTGTTTATCTTTGAGAACTTTGAATATTGGACTCCAGTTCCTTCTACCTTTTAGTGTTTCTGCAGAAAGGTCTGCTGCTATTCTGATTGCTTTTCCCCATTTGGTAGTCTGATCTTTCTTTCTTGCTGCCTTAGTTTTTCTTTGTGCCTACTTTGTGTAGGCAAATTACTGTGTGTCTAGGGGTTGGTCTTTGTTGGGAGCCAACATCTATAGCTACATGGCTGAGGCTTGTAAAGGCCCATCTGGAAGATCGCCTCTGACATAGGATATCAGTTATACCTATGATATTGGCATGTAATTAGTGACCAGTGAGCATACATGGCAGTA
>NW_007046311.1:0-403 GCF_000164805.1 Carlito syrichta
GCTAGCTAGTTAAGTCAGCTGGCTAGCCAGCTGTCTAACTGGTTAAGTCAACTAGTTAAGCGAGCTGTCTAGCCACCAGGCTAGGTAGGTAGCTAGCTAATTAAGCTTGCTGGCTAGCTGACTGGCTAGTTGGTTAAGTCAGTGAGTTAAGTGAGCTGACTTACCGGCTGGCTAGCTAGGTGGTGAGCTAGTTAAGCCAGCTCACTACCCGTATGGATATCTAGTTAAGTCAGCTAGTTAAGTCGGCTAGTTAGCAGGCTGGTCATGTAGGTGGCCAGCTAGTTAAGCCACCTTGCTAGCCAGCTGACCAGCAGGGTGACTGGCTAATTAAGCTGCTTGGCTATCTGACTGCCCAGCCAGCTGTCTGGCTATATAAGCTGGCAGGCTAGCCAGCTGGCCAGCC
>NW_007046312.1:0-403 GCF_000164805.1 Carlito syrichta
AAAGACTTTTGGATTTCAACTTCCAGGCTCAGAAGCCAGCATGCCCTCAATGACCAGGAAACTAAATGAATGCTCCAATATTTTCAAACTTTCTCCCACTTATCTGAAACTGATCTGGATGCATCAATATCAATGAATGCTAAGAAGCATTAGCAGTGACCTGAGACACATTACTTAAACATCTTTGGTTTTAGAATCTTTATCTGAAAAGTGGGAATGAAGCTGTAGATAATACCCAACTTATCCTCTGCTTCTAAAACTTCCTTGTGATTCTGTGAGTTCTCCACTCCAACCAACAGCTGTTTGCCTGATCCTGACTGTGTTCTATGAGGTGCCTGACACTTTCTTTTTAAAAAATTAATCAATATTTTCTATTTTGGTATTGTGGGGTACAGTTAAGGGT
>NW_007046313.1:0-1083 GCF_000164805.1 Carlito syrichta
GTAGTTAAGACAGCTAGCAAACCAGCTAGTTCCTTGGCTAACTAGTCAGCTAGCAACTCAGCTAGCTGGTCATCTAACTAGTAGGCTCGCTTGCTTTCCATCAGGTCTGCTAAATATTCGGCTCGCTCCCCTGCCAACCAGTCAGCAAGCTAGTAAACTTGCTCACCAGCCAAACTGTGATCGAGTCGACAAGTTAGTTGACCTGTTTGGCTGCTCACCAGCCGACTAGTGAGCTTGCTCACCAGCCGACTAGTTAAGTCAGTTCATAGTTCAGCTCAATTACCAGCCGAATAGTTAAGGCAGCTCTCGGGTTGGCTCACTCGCCAGCCAACTAGTTAAGTCGGCTCACAGGTTGGCTCAAAACCAGCCAACTCGTTGAGTCTGACCAGTCAGTTCACTAGACAGCTGACTAAATTCAGCGGACCAGTCATCTCGCATGCCAGCTGACTAGTTAAGTCGGCTAATCAGTCGACTTGCCTACTGGCAGACTAGTTAAGAAAGCTGATTAATTGGCTCACTCGCCGGTGAACTAGTTAATTCAGCTGACCAGTCGGCTCACTCACAGGTCAACTAGTTAAGTCAGGTAACCTGTCGGCTCACTCACCAGCTGACTAGTTAAGTCAGCTGAATGGTCGGCCCACTAGCAGTCCAACTAGTGAAGTTATCTAACCTTTGGCCAACAAGTAGACCAACTTGTCAGTCGAAAATTTAGGTCAACTAACTAGTCGCTCGACTAGTTGCGCCAGCTAACTAGTCGGCCAACTAACCGGATGACAAGTTAGGTCAGCAAATTAGAAAGCCAACTAGCTAACCCAGCTTACTAGTGGGCCAATTCTTCAATCAACTAGTTAACCCCCCTAAACAGTCGGTCAACTATTCAGCCAAATTTTTATGCCAGCAAACATGTCGGCCGAGTAGTCAGTCAATGTATTAAACCAGGTAACCAGTCGGCCAACACATCAGAAAACAAGTTAAGTCACCTATCTAACAAGTTAACCAACTTGTTAAGTCAGGTGATCAATAGGCTGACTTGCCAGTGAACTAGTAAATTCAACTGACCAGTTGACTCACTCGCAGGTCAGC
>NW_007046314.1:0-402 GCF_000164805.1 Carlito syrichta
AACCGCTAGCCAGCTGGCTAGCCAGCTGACTGAACTTGCTAGCTGCTTACCTAGCCAGCTGGGAAGTCAGATGAATTACCTAGCTGACTTAACTAGCTAGCTACAGATGTATACCACTGGCTTACCCACTGAATTAAATACCTAGCTACCTAGCTAACTAGCTGGCTTGTGAGCTGACTTAACTAGGTGACTTAACTAGCTAGCCAGCTGGCCAGTAACCTGACTTAAGTAGTTAGCTACCCAGATAGGCAGCTGGCTAGCCAGCTGACTTAACAGACTGAATCAACTATCTAGTCAGCTGGCTTATTTATCTGATTTAACTAGCTAGTCAGCTGGCTGTCGAGCTGAATTAACTAGCTGAATTAACCAGCTAGCCAGCTGGCTAGCCAGCTGACTTAACTA
>NW_007046315.1:0-484 GCF_000164805.1 Carlito syrichta
GAATGAGACCCTTGCCTCAAAAATACATACATACATATATACATAAATACTTCAGAATGTATCATCCAAGAGTAAGAGCATTTCCCTACTTAATCCTATATCAGTGGGGAGGAAGGTGGTAGAAGTGGTCTCCTGTAGGTGCAGGCAATAACTGGGTACATGATCTGCACAGAATTTTTTAAAAATAATAAAAATAGTCCATGAGAACAGGCGCAGTGGCTCTCAGCCTGTAATCCCAGTACTTTGGGAGGCCAAGGCGAAAGGATTGTCTGAGCCTGGGGGTTTGAGACCAGCCTGGGCAACTTGGTGAGACCTTGCCTCTACAATAAATCACACACAACAAAACTAGCCAGGCATGGTGGCATGCATCTGTAGTTCCAGCTACTTGGAAGGCTGAGGCATAAGGACTGCCTAAGCCCAGCACGTCGAGGCTGTGGTGGCCATGAGCATGCCACTGCACTCCAGCCTGGGCGACAAGAGTGAG
>NW_007046316.1:0-477 GCF_000164805.1 Carlito syrichta
ACATCCTAGTGGTCTCGGGATCAACTGCCCTTCCTGATCCCTAACGCTCAGTAGGACTCCGTGGCCGGCTCCCAACACATCAGTTCCACTAACGAGTCTGCTTGCTCACCTGCCAACTGTTCACCAAACTAGTCGGCTCGCTCATCAGCCAATAGGTCAACTTATTGTCTCACTTTCAGGGCATCAGTGAGCTAAATAGTCAGCTTGCTCTCCAACCAACTAGTTATGTCAGCTCACCAGACAGCTCAATCTCCGGCAGACTAGTTAAGTCGGCTCAACTGTCAGTTCAATTGCCGGTACACTAGTTAAGTTTTCTGACCTGTTGGCTCATGCGCCAGAAAACTAAAGTCAGTTGACCAGTCAGCTAACTCGCTGGCCGACTAGTTAAGTCAGCTGACCATTCGGAGCACTCACTGTCCATCTAATAAAGTCAGCTGACCAGTCAGCTCACTCGTCGTCTGACTAGTTAAGTCAGCT
>NW_007046317.1:0-542 GCF_000164805.1 Carlito syrichta
GGTGGCGCATGCCTGTAGTTCCAGCTACTTGGAAGGCTGAGGTGGAAGGATCACCTGAACGCAGCAGGTTGAGGCTGCAATGGCCATGAGCATGCCACTGTCCTCTAGCCTGGGCAACAAAGTGAGACTCCAACTTAAAAAAAATAAAATAAAATAATGATGAAAAAATTTGAAATATTGCAAGAATTGCCAAATGTGACACAGAGACACAATGTGAACATGCTGCTGGAAAAATGATGCCAATAGGCTTGCTTGATGCAGAGTTACCACAAACTTTCTTTTTCTTTCTTTCTTTCTTTTGTTTTGAGATAGGGTCTCACTCTATCACCCAGGATAGAGGGCAGTGGCACAATTATAACTCACTGTAGCCTCAAACTCCTGGGTGCAAGCGATCTTCCCACCTCAATCCTGAGTAGCTAGGATTACAGGCACTTGCCACCACACCTGGCTAACAAATTTTTGTTTGTAGAAAGCACAATATCTGTTAAGCGCAATAAAACAGAGCACAATAACACAAAGTACAAGGTCTGACAATCAAGTTC
>NW_007046318.1:0-434 GCF_000164805.1 Carlito syrichta
CCATTCCCCTCCATTCTATTCCATTCCATTCCATTCCTCTCCATTCCATTCCATTCCATTACTCTCCATTCCATTCCACTCCACTCCATTCCAGTCCATTCCACTCCAGTCCATTTCACTCCACTCCACTCCATTCCACTCCACTCCATTACATTCCATTACTTTCCTCTCTATTCCATTTCAATTCCTTCCTCTCCATTCCATTCCATTATTCTCATTCACTTCCCTTCCCTTCCATTCCATTCTATTCCATTCCATTCCTTTCCTTTCAGTTCCATTACATTCCATAATATTCCTCTCCATTCCAGTCCATACCATTCCATACAATTCATTTTCTCTCCATTCCATTCTATTCCATTTCATTCTTTCCATTTCTCTACATTGCTTTTCTTTCCATTGCATTCCATTCCTCCCAATTCCATTCCATTCCATGC
>NW_007046319.1:0-399 GCF_000164805.1 Carlito syrichta
GTCACTAGAGCAACCATTATGGAGGAGGCTCAGTCATTTGAAAATCCATAACAGAGGAGGGCAAGTAGCTGTGGAGGGCCAGTCACTGGGCACATATTATAGAACGATTCAGTCATTGGAACACCCATCATAGAAGAAAGTCATTCACTTGAACTTGCTTCACAGAGAGACAGTCACTGAGCCACTCATCATAAAAAATATCCAGTCACTGGGCACCAGTGCGAAGAAGACTCAGTAATGGGGCACCCATCACAGAGGAGCACTAGTCATTTGGGCACCCATGCGAGAGGACACCCAGTAGAGAGGCACCTACCAAAATAGGAGGGCCAGTCACTGAGGCACCAATCAAGGAGGAAACCCAGTCAATTGGGCACCCATTAAAAAGAGGGAAAATCACTA
>NW_007046320.1:0-1086 GCF_000164805.1 Carlito syrichta
AAATAGCTAGCCAGCTGGTTAGCCAGCTGGCTTAACTAGTTGATTTACGAGCTAGGCATCTGGCCAGCCAGGTGACTAAACTAGCTGAATTAACTAGTTATCCAGTTGGATAGCCAGCTGACTTAACTAGGTCTCTACCTCTCTGGTCACCTGGATAGCCAGCAGACTTAACCAGCTGACATAATTAGCTAGCTAGGTGGCTAGAGAACTGACTTAACTAGGTCACTATCTAGCTAACCAGCTGGCTTAACCAGTGGTCTTAACTAATTGGCCTGCTTTCTAGCCAGGTCAATTAACTAGCTTGCTACACAGCTAGCCACCTGGTTATCCAGTTGAATTAACTAGATGACATATTTATCTAGCCAGCTGTCTAGCCAGCTGAATAAATAACAAGCTAGCTAGCTAGCCAGTGGGCTTGTCAGCTGACTTAACTAGGTGACTTAACTATCGAGCCCGCTGGCAATACAACTAACATAACAAGCTAGCTACATAGCTAGCAAGCTGGCTAGTCAGCTAACTTCATAAGCTGACTTAACTAGTTAACCAGCTGGCTAGCCAGTTGACTTAATTGCCTATCTACCTACCTAGCCAGTAGCCTAGCCAGCTGAATTAATTAACTGACTTAACGAAGTAGCCAGCTGGCTAACCAATAGACTTAACTAGCTAGCTACCTAGCTAGACAGCTGGATAGCCAGATGACTTAAGTAGCTGACATAAGTAGACGCCGGATGGCTAGCCAGCTGACTTAACTAGCTACCTACCTACAAATTCTGCTGGCTTGCCAGCTGACTTTACTTAACTATGAAGCTAACCTGCTGGCCAGCGAGCTGATATAACTAGGTGACTTAACTAGCTAGCCAGCTGGCTAGTCAGCTGACTTAACCAGCTACCTAAATAGTTAGCTTACTCATTATCCAACGTGCTTGCTAGCTTTCTTAATTATCTGACCTAACTCATTAGCTCATAAGCTAACTAGCTGACTCAACCCACTGACTTAACTCATTAGCTAACTAGCTAGCTAACTGACTCATCCAGCTGACTTAACTCGTTAGCTAACTAGCTAGCTAGCCTACTCATCCATCTGAC
>NW_007046321.1:0-398 GCF_000164805.1 Carlito syrichta
GCAGAACCATTTTAGGGAGACCTTGGGTCTGGCTCTGCTCCCTGGATTCGAACTCAGAAAGAACTCAGAAATCAACTTTCTACCAGTTCCCTGTCCTTTTGATTCACTGGTATCAAGGACAGCAGCTGAGCATTACCCAGACCATAACACTACCTCACAGGAAAGTCGGAATAATTAGAGGAAACAGAACACATAAAGTGCTCGGTACAGTGCCTGACACACAGGGCCAAAAAAAGGTTAAGTATTGCTATTACCATGATCATGACCATCATCATCATTCTGGAATTTTCAAGATATTCTCAGACTTTATCCTGCCATCAGGTATACATGAAGCATCGAATTTATGCAAGAAATTTTTTCTCAGCCGGGCTCGGTGGCTCAGCCTGTAATCCCGCGCC
>NW_007046322.1:0-469 GCF_000164805.1 Carlito syrichta
TGACTTGTTATCCTGCTTAACATGTTGGTCAGCTATTCAACAGACTAGTTAGCTGTGTTAACAAGCTGGGTGACTAGTTGGCCATCTAGTTATCTCGATTAATCTGTTCAATGGCTAGTGAGCTGACCTAGTTAGTCTGATGACAAGTTGGTCGACTAGTATGCTGACCTAACTTTCAACCATCTAGCGGCCGACTAGTCAGTTGATTGGTTAGCTGACTAAATTTGTTGGCAGGCTAGTCACCCGACGGGTTAGCTGACTTAACTAGTCAACCGGCGAGTGAGCTGACAGGTGAGTTAACATAATTAATTGGTTGTCGAGTGAGTTGACTGGTCAGCTGACTTAAATAGTTGGCCGACGAGTGATTCGACTGGTAGGCTGACTTAAGTAGTTGCCTAGCGAGTAATAAGACTGGTCAAAAGACTTAACTAGTTGGCCAGGGTGTGAGCCAACAGGTGAGTCGACTTAA
>NW_007046323.1:0-397 GCF_000164805.1 Carlito syrichta
GGTGTGTGCTCTAAGAATCTGCCTTCATATATGATAGAGACTTGGTCTCCTTTGTGACTATATTCCAAATGACTGGTCATTATCTGTGATGAGTGCCGCAGTTACTAGTTCTTATGTTTGGTGTCCTAGTAACAGTGCTTCTTCCAAAATGGTTTTTCCAGTGACTATCCTTCCTCTATTATGAGTGCTCTGTTTCTGAGACTCTTCATAATGGGTGCTCCAGTGACTGACCTTCCTCTGAGATAAGTATCCTTGTGCTTGGACCTTCACCTTAATTGGTACTCCATTGACTGGGCTTGCTTTGTGATTCGTACCCCAGTGACTGGTTCTCCTCCATAATTGTTGTCCCAGTAGCTAATCTTCCACTGTGATAGATTCCCCAGTGACTGGTTCTTCT
>NW_007046323.1:1475-8163 GCF_000164805.1 Carlito syrichta
CTTCTGTGATAGGTGACCAGTTATTACACCACCTCTGTTATGGGTGCCCTAGTGACTGGCCCTCCCCTGTGATTTGCCCCAGTGAGTGGCCTCTGTGAAAAATGTGCCAGTAACTGAAACCTTTTTGTGATGGGTACTCCAGTGACTAGATTTCCTTTATAATTGCTGCCCCTGGGCAGGTTTTCCAAAATAATGAGTGCCTCGGTAACTAGATCTTTTCCATTATGGTTGTCACAGTCACCTTGCCTTCTTGGATATTTGCTCCCTAGTGACTGGTACTCCTCCATAATTTATGTCCTAGTTACTAGCCCTCCTCTGTGATGGGTGTCTCAGCAACTGGCCTCCACCCTAGTGGGTGACCCAGTGATAGACTCTCTTTGTGATGGGTGTCCCAGTGGTTGGCCATCCTCAATAATGAGTGTACCAGTACTGGTTGTCTTCTGTGATGGTTAGCCTAGTGTCTGGTACTCCTCCATATTGGATGTCTCAGTGATTGAACTGCCTCTGATACTGGTGGCACAGTGACAAGACCTCCTCTGTGTGCATGTCTCAATGGCTAGCATTTCTCTTTTTAGTGTAAACATGTGACTGTACTATCTTTGTGATGGGTGCCACCTTGAATAGTACTCCTCTTTAATGGGTGTACCAGTGATTGCTCCTCCCCTTTAAGAGGTTCCACAGTGACTGGCACTTCTCTGTTATAGGTGCCCCAGTGATTAACTCTCTTTTGTGATACCTGTTCCAGTGACTGGCACTCCTTTGTGTGTGGTGCCTCAGTGACTTTCTCTCCTATGTGTCTGGTGACTCATTGATATTCATCAACTATGATCAGTGCTCCAGTGATTGGCTTCAACTCTGAGGGGTAAACCGAGACTCTCCTCTTCTGTGATGGGTGTCTGAACTTTTCAGTGATGTGTGCCTCAGTAATTTGTTCTCATCTATAATGGGTGCCCCAGTTTCTGGTACTCATCCATAGTAAATACCTCCGTTATTGACCCTCCTTTTTATTTTATTTTATTTATTTATTTTATTTATTTATTTTTGAGTTGGAGTCTCACTCTTTCGCCCAGACTGGAGTGTAGTGGCCGCTCCCGGCCACCGCAGCCTCGACCTGCTGGGCTCCGGCGATCCTTCCGCCTCAGCCTTCCGAGTAGCCAGAATTACAGGCATGCACTACCACGCCCGGCTGATTTTTTTATTTATTGTAGAGATGAGGTCTCACTGCCCAGGCGGGTCTCGAACCCGCGGGCTCAGGCAATCCACTCACCTCAGCCTCCCAAAGGTGCGGGATTACAGGCTGAGCCACCGAGCCCGGCTTGACCCTCCTTTTTAGATGGTGTCCCTTGATTGGGTATCTTCCTTATAAGTGTAGCACTGATTGGGCCTCCTTCATTATTGGTACCCCAGTGACAGGTATTTCTCCAAATTGGGTGCCGCAATGAATAGCTCTCCTCTGTGATGGTCACTCAATTGACGTGGTCTCCTCTGTGATGGGTGTCAAAGTGACTGGCTCTCCTCTGTGATAGATGCTCCAGTGACTGGGCCACCTATCTATTGGTGTCCCAGTGACTCGCTCTTCTCTCTGAGGGGTGCACCCTTGACTGGCCCATCTGTGTGATGTCTACAACAGTGAACAGCATTTCTCTATTATGGGAGCTGCAGTGACTGCCTTCTTGACTGTTTTTGGTGCTCAGTACCAGGCTCTCCTCTGTGATAGGTTCCCCAGTGACTGACCTTCTTCTGTCATAACTGTCACAGTGACTAGCCCATCTCTGTGAAGCTGCCTCAGTGACTTTTCCTCCTCTGGGTTTAATACCTCATTGGTGTTCACCTGTGATTGTTTTTCCAGTGACTGGCTGTTGGGAGCCAACACCTATAGCTATACTATTGAGGCCTATGAAGGCCCGTGTTGAAGGTTCACTCTTGACATAAAAGCATCAGAGACATCTATAGTGTTGATATGTGATTAGTGACCAGTTTGTATATATGACATAAAAATTTATATCATCTAGAAACAAACCTTTTACACTGTTAGACTAAAATCTCGGGTAAGGCGTTACAGCAGAAACGTTCTGTACTTTAAGTTTCTATTTCTCTCTGATCATCTGAGCCATTCTTAAGTTTCTGTCTCTCAAAAGTAACCATATAGTCTTTGTTCCTGTAAGCAGAAATTGCTCTAATAGTTTTGTTTTTCTGCCTCTAGCCAGGCAGAACGTTCCTAGTTTCATCACGTGCCAAAACTCTTAGTCTGCCTCTGCCTCCCGGCCATCGTCATGGCAATTGTGCCTTTTCTTGTCCAAAAGTGTGACAACTACCATTTGATTTATTCACTTAGACCAGAATTTTTATAAGGAAGTTTAGAAATATATATATACATAGTTCAGTTATCCATGTATAACATTATGTGAACTTGTGCTTGCTACTTCACCTGCTTCTGCTTGAAATTTGCCCTCTAATATGCCTGTGCATGGTAATGATAAAACCCAGTCACAGGCCTGTTGGAGAGTGAATCCTTAGTACTCTCACTTATTATTGGGTATACTTTTGCACTTTGGATTTCTGCTTTGAGGCGTTGACTTCAGTGTCCGGCAGACTTCGATGGTAAAGTATGCATTGGGTGTGTTGAACACTGTGGTTATCGTTTTCTGATTCTCACTATTTAGCATTTTATAGGGGGGTCTGGCATCGGTGTCTCTGACAGGCTTTTGAGATCAAAGCATGCGAGACACCGAGACTAGCGCCTCTCTGTCTTCTTCTCTTAGGTGTAATCTGTGCTTTATCTACTTTATCAGTTTATCATTTAAAATTATATATTCAAAGTTTTATAAGAGATCATATATTAAATCATATAGTTAGATGCTAAAAATCATAGGTGTTAGTTATGATTTGTTTTAAGCATGTGTACTCTGATACTAATCATTCTGTTTGGAGCATGTGGATCTTGTGATGAAGATTTTAATAGATATGATGTGTATCACTAGATTCATGTGCCCCCAGCAAAAATACTTTTACTACTAGAAGTTAAGATAATTAATATAAATCTTGATTGTTCTGTTAAATCACAGTAGGTTAGTAAAAAAGGGAAATTTTTACCTTTAGTAAAATTCAAAATAGCTTATAATATATAGATTAGTCAATAAGTATTATAGAAAACAGTTTGCCAAACTATTGTTAAAATCATACATCTGTCATTTTTATGTAAACTTTGTAAGGCATGATATGCATCACGGAGTTTTCATTGTCAATTGTTACCTTAAACAAAAATCTTTTGTGAAGAATGTTATGCATCATGTGATCAGTAAGCCCCTAGCAAATATTTGATTATTGCTGAATGTTGTAGAATAGTATATAAGCTGGCAAAAGTTTGAATAAAATCGGAACAGTTCTGATCAGGCTGAACCCAGAAGAACTGCCTCCGAGTTGTTTCTTCTCGCCGTGTCCTGACTCTCTGGTGCAGGCCCAATCCCACTCAGGCCGGAGCCGGTCTCCGACAACTGGTTATCCTCTGTAATCAGTGACACAGAGAATCTTCCTTATCTCTGATGGGTTCCTCATTTACTGGTCTCTTCTGTAATGGGTGCCACAGAGACTAGTCCTTGACTATTATAGGTTCCCTCATGACTAGGCTTCCTCTGTGATCAATGCACCAGTGATTAGCCCTCGTCTGTGATGCATTCCCCAGTGACTGAACTTCTTCTATCTTGGCTGTCACAGAAACTGGTACATCTGTCTGTGAAGCTGCCTCATTGGTTTTCTCGTCTGTTTTTAGTGCCTCATTGGTATTACCTCTTTGATTGATGTTCAGTGACTGGCTGGATGTGCATTTCACTGGTGCACACATTGTGGAAGAGGACAAATCACTGGGGCACCAATCACAAAGCGGGTTCTGTCAGTGATACACCCATCACAGAGGAGGACCAGTCACTGGATTAATTATCATAGGAAATGGCAAGTCAATGTGGCACCCATAATGTAGGAGGCCCTCCTCCATAATTGGTGCCCAGTGACTGGCTATCCTTTGTCATCAGTAACACAGGGACAGGCCCTCATCTCTGAGGGGTTGCCCAGTTACTAGCCTCCTCCATGATGAATTCCCCAGAGACTGGCCCTTAACTATGATGGGATCCCTCACGACTAGGCTTCTGTGATCAGCGCACAGTGACTAGCCTCTCTTTGTGATGGGTGCCCCAGTGACTGACCCTCCTTTGTCATAGTGCCCCAGTAATTTTCCCTCATTCTAATGACTGCACCAATGACTGGGCGTGCTGTGTTAGGTGCTTAAGTGACTGGCCTTCCTCTGTGATAGGTGCCTGAGTGATTGGTTGTCCTTATATTTGTACCCAGGAATGTAAACCCTTTCCATAAAGGATTCCCTACAGACTAGTCTTATTTTGTGAAGGATGTCCCACTGCCTTGGTATTAATAGTGATATAGGTGTCCCTGTGAATGGGCATCCTCCAATATGGGTGCCCCATTGACTTACCATTTTATATGATAATTAATCCAGTGATTAGTCCTCCTCTGTGATAGATGTATCAATGACAGAACCCACTTTGTGATTGGTGGCCCAGTGATTTGTCCTCTTCCATAATGTGTGCATCAGTGACATGCACATCTAATTTATTGGTGTCCCAGTGACTGGGTATCCACCATTATAGTTGCCTCAGAGAGTAGCAATCCTTTGTGAGTGTCATCCCAATGACTGGCCCTCGTCTATAATTGGTGCCTCAGTGTCTTGCCCTCCTGCATTATGGGTGCAACAATGAATATCTTTTCTATGTATTGGGTCTAACAGTGATTATCCTCCTCTGTAAGGTGTGCCCTCACGTGTATACCACCCCTGTGATGGGTTTTCAAGTTACTAGTGGTCCTCTGTTATTGGTGCTCCAATGATTGCCCCTCCCCTTTGACGGGTTCCCAGTGACTGGCCCTCCTCTGTGATGGGTGGTCCAATAATGGTCCCCGTTTTGTGGTGACTTTCCCAGTTATTGGCCCTCTTCTGTTATGGGTGCCCAGTGACTACTCCTTTGTTGTGGGTGCTTCAGTAACTGATCCTCCTCTGTGATCAACACCCTAATGACTTGCTTTTCTCTTTAATCGCTGCCTTAGTGCTTGCTTCTCTTATATAATGGGTACTTCAGTAGTTACCTATCCTCCACAATGGGTGGCACAGTGTCTGTGCCTTCTCATATATTTGTGCCACACTGAGTGTCCCTCTCCATAATGGGTGGACTAGCAACTAGCCATCATTTGTGATGGGTGTCCCAGTAATTATGCTTCCTCCATAATGGGTGCCCCAGTGACAAGGCCTTTTTTTGGATGGAATTTCCAGTGATTGGCCTTCTTCAATGATGGATGGTCCACTGGTTAGCCCTCCTTTGTGATGGTTGTCCCAGTGACTGGCCCTGCTACATTATGGGAGCTCTGATGACTGACCCTACTGAGATATCAGTGTCATCAGTGACAAGCCCTACTCTGTGTGGGTTTCTCAGTTACTAGCACTCCTCTGCTAGGAGTCTCCCAACGTTGGGACCCTTCTGTGACTGGTGCCCCAGTGACTGGTCCCTCTTTGGTATGAGTGCAACAGTGACAGGCCCTCTTTTGTGATTGGTGTCCCAGTTACTAGGCTTCCTCCATTATGGCAACTGTGCTGACTGTTCCTCTATGATTTTGGGAACCATATGATTGTTTTTACTTGGTTATTGATGCTGCATTGATTGACCCTCCACCAAAATGGTTACCCTCGAAACTAGCCCTCCATCATAAAAATTGTCTCAATGATTTGTTCTCCTTGATATTGGATGTCCCAGTGACTTGTCCTCCTCTGTCTTAGGTGCCCAAGTGAATTACCCTGTTGTATATCGGGTGTCACAGTGACTAGGCCTTCTCTGTGTTGAGTCTACCAGTGGCTAGCCCTCCTCTGTGAGAGGTTCCCCAGTAATTGGTCCTCCACTGTGATGGGAGGCTCAGTGACTATACCTCCTTTGTGATAGGTCCCCCAGTGACTGACTCTCCTATGTAAAAAATGTCCAAGTTACTGAGCCTCCTCTATGATGGGTGCCCCAGTGGATAGATTTTCTCTGCATCAGGTCAGGTTTTTCTACATAATGGCTACCTCTGTGACTAACCATTTTCCATTATAGCAGCCACAGTCATTGTGCCTCCTTTGGTTATTTGTATTCCTGACTTGTCCTCCTCCATAATGGGGCCTTAGTGAGTAGCCTTCCTCTATATGGGTATCCCAGTAATTTGTCTTCTGCTTAATGGGTGCCCTGGTGAACAAGCCCTCCTGGTGTTGGGTGTCCCAGTAATTGACCTTCCTCAGTGATGGGCATGCCAGTGACTGTCCCTCCTCTTAATAGTTGTCCCAGTGACAGGCAATCCTCCATTAGGGATGCCACAGTAATTGGTCATCCTCTGCTATTGGTGCCACAGTGACATGTCATCTTCTGTGTGGGTATTTCAGTTAACAGACCTACCCTGAAAGGAGAGTCTCCATGATGGTTCCACTTTTGTGATGGGTACTGCAGTGATTGATTCTCTTTTACTATAAGTACACCAGTGACTGCCCCTACACTGTGATGGGTGTCCCAGTGACTGGTCCTCCTCTCTGAGGGATACTCCAGTGACTTTTGATCTTCTGCAATACCTCTCTCAGTGACTATCCCTCCTTTGTGATGGATTCTTC
>NW_007046324.1:0-397 GCF_000164805.1 Carlito syrichta
AGAACGGCCCAGAATTCCTGCAGCGCTGCCACCTGAGTTCCCAGAAGAAGGAGGGCCACGTTGCTGGCGTGGGGTGCAGACCCTCCTTTCCGGCAGCCCCCAGGCAGCTCACGATGAGAGACCAACCCAGGAGAGGACTCCACATGACGCACACTCTTCGATCCCCGGCCTCTTCTTCTCCTTCTTCGGGGGAATATTGGGAGGAGTGGTCAAGGACCTGGCCTGGGCTCCCCGGACATGCGCTCCCCTAGGGAGCAGACACCTGCAGGGCGTGCAGGAAGCCGGTGACACTTGAGGGAATCACAAGCAGCTCTGGGGAAACCCTCTGTTAGGTGTGGATCCCAGTGTTGGAGTGGCCTGGGGGCGGTGGCGTCATTCAGCAGATCCCTGGTGAATG
>NW_007046325.1:0-4827 GCF_000164805.1 Carlito syrichta
CTGGTGCTCCTCTATTATGGTTGCTTCAGTGACTTGCCCTTTTCTGTGATGGGTGTTTCACTTACTGGCCTTCCTTACAGAGGAGACTGACCATCCTCTGTAATTGCTGAGTTAGTGACTGGCGCTTCTCTGTGATTGGTGTCCCAGTGACTGGCCCTACCACATGATGACTGTCCCAGTGATTGGCTCACCTTGTAATAGGTAACCCAGTGTCTGTCCATCCTTTGTGATGGGTGTCCCAGTGACAAACTATCTTCCAAAATGTGTGCCCTAGTGACTGAGACTCCCCTGTGATGGCTGTCCCAATGAAAGGCCACATTCTGTGATGGGTGCCATGGTGACTTTCCCTCTTCTCTGAAGGGAGCCCCATTATCTAGGCCTTTTTTTTTTTTTTTAATATTTTTAATTTTAAAGATGTGGTGTACAATTCAGGGTTAGGTACATAAGTGGTCATTGTACAGGTAAAGTTTGCTGCTCTTATTGATGTTATGTGAGAAGTCAGGATCACTCAGTTTTCCTTTTTTTTAATAATTAATCAGTATTTTTATTATAGTTTTGTGGGGTACAGTTAAGGGTTAGGTGTACAATTACGTTTCATTCAGACACCCTGTTGATAAGAGGTGTTTTCCCAGCCCCAGACAGATATTTGCTACTGTTAATCCCATCTCCCTCCCCCCCATAGTTTCCTAGTACCGTCAGTCATTTTCTTATAGTATTACATTGGATGTTCAAGGTCCATTATATGAGTGAGAATATGTGATATTCTGATCTTTGTTTCTGTGTGAGGTCACTCAGTATTATAGAATCTAGTTCCATCCAGGTTGCAGCGAAATTCATGATTTTGTTCTTTTTTATGGCTGCGTAGTATTCCATCGTGTATATGTACCACATTTTTTAAATCCAGTCCTCTTTTGATGGGCAGCATGGTTGTTTCCAGGTTCTTGCTATTGTGAACAATGCTGCGATAAACATACGTGTGCAGGTATCTTTTTTATAGAGTGATTTGTGTTCTTCAGGGTATATTCCCAGTAGGGGGATTGCAGGGTCATATGGAAGGTCAATTTTTAGAGCTTTTAGGAATCGCCACACTGCTTTCCACAGAGGTTGCACTAGTTTACACTCCCACCAACAGTGTAGAAGTGTTCCCTTTTCACCACACCCTCTCCAGCAGCTGTTATTTTTTGAGTGGTTGATAATTGCCATTCTGACTGGAGTTAGGTGGTATCTCAGTGTGGTTTTGATTTGCATCTCCCTGATGATTAGTGAGGTTGACCATTTCTTCATGTGTTTGTTGGCTTCTCGAATGTCTTCTTTTGTGAAGTGTCTGTTCATATCTTTTGCCCATTTTATAATGGAGTTGTTTGTTTTCTTCTTTTCAGTACGTTTCAGTTCCTTGTAGATCCAGGATGTTAAGCCTTTGTCAGACCTAGAGTTGGCAAAGACTTTTTCCCAGTCTGTAGGCTGTCTTCCTGCTCTCTTGATGGTTTCTTTGGCTTTGCAGAAGCTTGTCAGTTTAATAAGGTCCCATTTGTCTATCTTCTCTCTTAAGTCCTGTGGGTTTCCGGTTTTGTACAGGAATTGGATGCCAGTTCCGATTTCCATGAGAGTATTTCCTTCCTTTTCTAAGGTTCTTATGGTTTGAGGTTTTACATTTAGGTCTCTGATCCATTTGGAGTTAACCTTTGTGCATGGGGATAGATAAGGGTCCTGTTTCAATCTTCTGCATGTGGTCAACCAGTTTTCCCAGCACCATTTACTGAATAGGTTCTCTTCTCCCCACTGGTAGGTGGTGGGGGCTTTGTCGAAGATGAGTTGGTTGAGGAATTGAGGTTTTGCTTCTGGAATCTCAATTCTGCTCCATTGATCTATATACCTGTTCCTGTACCAATACCAAGCTGTTTTGATGATTGTAGCTTTATAGTAAAGGTTTGAAGTCTGGTATTGTGATACCACCTGCTTTGTTTTTTTTACTGAGGATTGTTCTGGCTATTCTTGGACGTTTGTGTTTCCATATGAATTCCTGTGTTGTTTTTTCTAGGTCTGAAAAGAATGTTGTTGGTAATTTAATGGGTATTGCATTGAATTTGTAGATTGCCTTAGGTAAGATGGACATCTTCACAATGTTGATTCTTCCGATCCATGAGCATGGGATATTTTTCCACTTGTTCATGTCAGCTTTGATTTCTTTGAGCAGTGTTTTGTAATTTTCATTGTAAAGGTCTTTCAGGTCTCTGGTTAGGAAGATGCCAAGGTATTTCATTTTTTGTGTGGCTATTGTGAATGGAATTGTCTTTTTTATTTGGGTTTCTGTTTGTTTATTATTGGTGTAGAGAAATGCGCTTGTCTTTTGTACATTTATTTTGTATCCTGAGACTTTGCCAAAGGCTTTTATCAATGTAAGGAGACCTTTGACAGATTCTCTTGGGTTTTCAAGGTACACCATCATATCATCTGCATAGAGAGATAACTTGACTTCCTCTTTTCCTATTTGAATACCTCTGATTGCCTCCTCTTCTCTGATTGCTTTAGCCAGGACTTCCAATACTATGTTGAACAGGAGGGGAGAGAGTGGGCATCCTTGTCTAGTTCCAGTTTTCAGGGGAATTGGTTCCAATTTTTGTCCATTTAGGAGTATGCTGGCTGTGGGTTTCTCGTAGATGGCTTTTACTATTTTGAGGTATGTTCCCCGTATGCCTAGATGTTCAAGGGTTTTTATCAAGAAGGGGTGCTGGATTTTATCAAAAGCTTTTTCTGCATCTAGTGATATGATCATGTGGTTTTTGTTTTGACATCTGTTGATGTATTTAATTACATTTATGGTTTTACGAATATTGAACCAGCCTTGCATGCCAGGAATGAAGCCTACTTGGTCATGATGGATGATTTTTGAGATGTATTGCTGAATCCGGTTTGCTAGCATCTTGTTGAGAATTTTAGCATCTATGTTCATCAAAGATATTGGCCTGTAGTTCTCTTTCTTTGTTGGATCTTTACCTGGCTTGGGTATCAATGTGATGTTGGCTTCGTAAAATGATTTGGGGAGAGTTCCATCTTTTTCAATCGCCTGGAATACCTTCAGTAGGATTGGTATCAGCTCCTCCTTAAATGTCTTGTAGAATTCTGCTGGAAAGCCATCTGGACCAGGGCTTTTTTTTGTAGGAAGTTTTCTTATTACGTGGTCGATTTCCTTGATTGTTATTGGTTTATTTAGGGTCTCAATTTCTTCTGGTTCCAACCTAGGTAGGTTGTGTGATGTCAGAAAGTCCTCCATTTCTTATGGTTTTCAAGTTTGTTTCCATACAAGTGTACGTAGTAGTCTCTAATGATCTTTTGTATTTCTTCAGGGTCGGATGTGACTTCATCTTTTGTGTTTCTGATTATGCTTATTTGGTTTTTTTCTCGTTTTTTCTTGGTCAGTCTAGCTAGGGGACCATCAATCTTGTTTACCCTTTCGAAGAACCAGCTTTTTGTTTCATTGATTTTTTGTATTATCTTTTTGTGTTCTATGTCCTGGATTTGGGCTTTTATTTTGGTGATCTGGATTCTTCTGCTGAAATTAGGGTTTTTGTGGTCTTGCTTTTCCAGCTTCTTTAGGTGGCTTGTTAGGTTGTGAATTTCTATTCCTTCCATTTTCTTCATGTGTGTTTGTAGGGATATAAATTCCCCTCTTACTACAGCTTTCAGGGCATCCCAGAGATTTTGGTAAGATGTTTCTTCATTTTCATTTGTTTCCAGGTATCTTTTGATCCCTGTTTCGATTTCATCATTGACCCAGGAGTTGTTTAGCATCATGCTGTTTAGTGTCCATGTCTTTGTGGGTTTTGGGGGGACTTTGTTTTTGTCAATGTTTATTTTTATTCCACTGTGGTCCGAGAAGGTGTTTGGTAGAATTTCGGTCCTTTTAAATTGGCTTATGCTTGATTTATGGCCAAGTATGTGGTCAATCTTAGAATATGTTCCATGTGGTGATGAGTAGAATGTGTATTCTGTGGTCTTTGGATGGAGTGTTCTGTAGGTATCAATTAAGTCCATTTTGTCCAAAGTTACATTGAGGTTCCGGATCTCCTTGCTGATTTTTTGTCCTGATGATCTGTCTAGGGTTGTGAGTGGGGTATTGAAGTCCCCAGTTATGATAGTGTTAGAGCCAATATCTTTCTTTAGTTTTCCAAGAAGCTGCTTTATGAAAGTTGGCGCACCTATGTTGGGTGCATATATATTTAGAATAGATATTTCTTGTTGATGGATTGAGCCTTTTATCATTATGTAGTGGCCTTCTGTATCTTTCTTGATTTTTAATAGTTTGAAGGGTATTTTGTCTGAAATTAAGATGGCTACTCCTCCTTTCTTTTGTATTCCGTTCGCCTGGAAGTTTGTTTCCCATCCTCTTACTTTGAGTCTGTGGATGTCCTTTCTAGTGAGGTGAGTCTCTTGAAGGCAATAGATTGTTGCCTGATGATATTTTATCCATTTTGCCAATCTATGTCTTTTCAGTGGTGCATTTAGTCCGTTCACATTTAGGCTAATAATTGAAATGCAAGAGTTGATCCCTGTCATAAGGTTCTTACAGAGTTGTTCCTGTTTATTTGTTGTCTTTCTTTGGGTTTTGGAGTTGGTTCATGTGTGTTTTTAATCTTTTGCCTGTACTCTTGTGAAGAATGCTGTTGTTCTTTTTTCTTTTTCTTCTGTGTTCAGTACTTTCTTAAGTGTTTCTTGTAGAGGTGGCCTGGTAGCGGCGTAGGTTCGTAGGGATTGGATGTCTGGAAAAGTTTTCAATTCTCCCTCATTTATGAAGCTTAGTTTGGCTGGGTAGGTTATTCTTGGTTGAAA
>NW_007046326.1:0-391 GCF_000164805.1 Carlito syrichta
CCATTAATTTTTTTGATTCACTGTAGAGATGAGGTCTCATCAAGTTTCCCAGACTTGGTGTGGGTTCAGGCAATCCTCTCACCTCCACTTCCCAAAGTGCTGGGATTAGGAGGATGTGCCATGGTGCCTGGCTCCACCCTCACTTTAGAACCACTATTCTGTCTAATGATTCGTTTCACCCATCACTACTCAAAACTCTCTCCTCTGCTGGTTTAACTGAGTCTACTTGTGTATAACAATGGTACAATGTACTTGAAATTTTGAAAGTTTTGTTTAAATATATGTGTGTGTGTGTGTGTGTGTATTATATATATATATTTTTTACCTTACTCATCTCTTCTGATCACAAAATTCTTTTTTTTTTTTTTTGAGTCTCACTCTGTCGCCCAGA
>NW_007046327.1:0-581 GCF_000164805.1 Carlito syrichta
AACAGTAGCAAATATCTGTCTGGGGCTGGGAAAACACCTCTTATCAACAGGGTGTCTGAATGAAACATAATGGTACACCTAACCCTTAACTGTACCCCACAAAACTATAATAAAAATACTGATTAATTAAAAAAAAAAATACAGATTACAAAACTAGTTTTGATATAAGATGAATGACTTCAGCTACATAGATAAGTTATTTCTAATGTCTATTAAAATGAAAACAATAAAGACATAGAAAATAAAAAAAAAAAAAGAAATTTCCTTTTATATCTTTCTCTATATATCCTATTGGCTCTGTCTCTCTGGAGATCCCTGACTAATATTCTTGACCACAGGTTTTCTGCTTTCAAACACAACTGTGAACTCACAAACAAGATGAATTTAGTTCTGAAGAAACAGTTACATGTCTGTCTATACATGTGATGTTGATCTATACATTTACAACCCATGATGTAAGCATAATTATTCCCATTTCACAGATGTAGAAATCAGCACTTAGAGAAGTTAGACGCATTTTCTATAGCCATAGAGCAAATAAATGGCAAAGTAGAGGGTTTATTAGATATTCATTTGTCCCA
>NW_007046328.1:0-395 GCF_000164805.1 Carlito syrichta
AAGACCTAGTGCTTTATTTAATACAGACCTTCTCTGGACCTTAGACAACGGAGTTCTCTCGCCGCCCCCTGCCGGTGTTCTGTAGCCACAGGTGTAATTCTAGGACAGAATTTGCCTCTACAGCTTTGTTAAGGGCTCTACTTTAGTTCTGGTTATTCCTCCTTCTAAAGCCCAAAACTCAAAAAACTACTCCAGTGCTTATTTAACCAAATATGAAATTTGACTCCTATTACTCATATCTTGTCTTATAACAAGCTTTGCCTCTTTATTTCTAGCGTCAGTAGATGAAGCTCTCACCATTACCCTTCAGTTTCTGCCCACCTGACAAAACCCAGAACTGTAGTTCCAGCTACTTGGAAGGCTGAGGTGGAAGGATCACCTGAGCCCAGCAGGTC
>NW_007046329.1:0-426 GCF_000164805.1 Carlito syrichta
GCTAGAGAGTTAGAGAGCTAGTTAAGTCAGCTGGCTAGCCAGCTGGATAATTCGTTGTCATCTAGTTTAGTCATCTGGCTGACCAGATGCCAAGGTCGTTAGTTAACTAGTTAAATCAGTTTGTTAACCAGCTGTGTAGCTAGTTAAGTCACCTCAGTATATCAGTTGGCTTGCCAGCTCGCTAGCTAGTTAAAAAGTTAGTTAATTCAGAAGGTTAGACAGCTGACTAGCTAGTTATTTCAGCTACTTAAGTCAGTCGGATAGCTAGGTTAAGTCAGTTATCTAGTTAAGTCAACTAGATATGTCAGCTACCTAGCTAGTTCATTTAGCTACGTAACTCAGGTAGCTAGACGGATAGATAGCTATGCAACTTGCTAGTTATTTCAGCTAGTAATGTCAGCTGGCTAGTTAGGTAACTTGGTAGTT
>NW_007046330.1:0-627 GCF_000164805.1 Carlito syrichta
AAAAAGACCTTATACTTCTTGATTTCAAAAAGTATTATATATTTATATTCTTCTATATTGTCTGGTATTGGCCAAGGATAAAGAGTTTAGTGAAATCAAGTAGAATCCAGTCAGGAAGCCACATATGCAAGACCATTTGATTTTCAACATAGATACCAAAGCAATTCAATGATTAAGTGATAGCAAATGGCACTGGAATAATTAGTTGTCCTGTAAGAAAAAAGCATGTGCATGTGCATGCACACACACACACACACACACACACACACACACACACACACCGACATATGCACACACACATACATATATATGAGTCAGTGTATATATATATATACACACACACACATATACTGATCCTTAATTCTACCAGACACAAAATTAACTCAAAATTTATCATGATCATAGACTTTTATGACCCTAACAATTTATTTATTTCTTAATTTTAAAGATGTGGGGTACAATTCAGGGTTAGGTATACAAATATTCTTTATGCATGTACCTTTGTTGATGAAGTGTTCCCCATTCTCTTGGCAGATTCCCACTACTGCCAATCCCACCTTCGTCCTTCCCAGCAGTTTCCCACTACTGCCAATCCTTTTCTTACAGTATTACAATAATTGTTCAAGG
>NW_007046331.1:0-393 GCF_000164805.1 Carlito syrichta
CTTTGGGGCATCATAGTGGGCCTGGAGCATGGGAAGGACACATGATCCCAGAGGTGGGGCAGGGAGCATCCAATGAGTGGGCTGATGCCCTGGGAGGCTGTGTGGTGGACCCGAGTCCTGGGCTAAAGAGAGACATTGAGGCTTTGCTCACCACAGCAGGATGTGGTAGTCCACACATGCTCACACCTGCTCTAAACACATGCCAGGGCGATGAGACAGGCAACAGGGCCAGCCAGCCAGGTTGCCCAGCTGCTTTTGTACTGGGTGTCCCCTGGCAGTTTAGGGATGCTTATGGACCCCTTCTCAGAATCACACTGTTAAATGTATCAGACAAAGTCCCCAGGAGTATAAAAAAGGCCAATTATTTTGAAATACAGTTATCAAAATGCTAAA
>NW_007046332.1:0-393 GCF_000164805.1 Carlito syrichta
CAGTGGCTGAGTGTGGGTTCCTGCACTCTGGCCTGGGCAACAGATTGGTACTCCTACTCATAATAATAATACCAACCACCACCACCACCACAACCACAGACCGGACCAAGGGGCTCAGTCTGGCATCTGGGCCCCTCAGAGGCCCAGGCAAGTGGATTAACCTGTGGCTTTGACCCCAATGGGATATGAGGCGAGACATTGTCTCAGGAAAAATAAATCCAAAGATTAGCTGAGTATGGTCGTGCAGGCCTTTGGTTCCAGCCACTTGGGGTGCCAAGGCAGGAGGATCACCTGAGCCTGGCTGGTACAGTCTGTGGTGACTTGAGTGTGCCTCTGCACTCTGTCCTGGGCAACAGAGTGGGATTCCGACTCCAAATAATAAAAATCACCACC
>NW_007046333.1:0-392 GCF_000164805.1 Carlito syrichta
AGTCAGCTAGTTATATCAGCTAGCTAGCTAGTTAAGTCAGCTAGTTAAGTCAGCTAGCTAACTAGCTAGCTAGCTTGGATGCTAGGTAGTTATTTCAGGTAGTAAAGACAGCTGGTTTGCTAGGTAGCTCGATAGCTAAGTCAGCTAGTTATGTCAGCAGGCTAGCTAGTTAAGTCAGTTAGTTAAGTCAGCTGGCTAGCCACCTCCATAGCTGGGTAGCTAGGTAGTTAAGTCAGCTGGCTAGCCAGCTGGCTAGCTAGTTAAGTCACCTAGTTGATTCAGCTCACTAGTCAGCTGGTTAGCTAGCAAGCTAGGTAGTTAAGTAACCTGGCAAGCCAGCAGGATATGCAGGTAGCTAATTAGTCAGTCAGCTGGTTATCTAGCTGGCTAAC
>NW_007046334.1:0-392 GCF_000164805.1 Carlito syrichta
AATACAATGGATTGCATTGGAATGGAAAGTAATTGTAGGGAGAGGAATTGAAGGGAAATAAGAGGAATCAAATAATAAGGAATGGAAATGAATGAAAAGAGATGGAATGGAATTTATAGGAATGTGATGGAGAGGAATGAAATGGAAAAAATCGAATTGATAAGCAAGGAATGGAATGGAATGGAGAAGAAAGGAAAGGAGTAAAATGGAATGGAATGAGGAATGGAATGGAAGGGAGTGGAATGAATTGGACTGGAATGGAATGGTGTGGAATGCAAAGGAATGGAATAGAATAGAATGGAATGGAGTGGGATGGAATGGAAAGAATGCAATGGAATACAGGAATGGAATGGAATGGTGAGGAATTTATTGGAGAGGAATGGAATGGAGTG
>NW_007046335.1:0-391 GCF_000164805.1 Carlito syrichta
CCCCACAAAACCATAATAAAAACTACTGATTAATGAAAAAAAAAAAAAAAATGAGCTTATCTGTTCACAGTAAATTATTGGTACATAAACGTTATCAAAATTTTAAAAGGTTTCATTCTTAATGTTTTTATAAGTTTCAGTGATCCTTGCATTCTACTTGTCCATGATACTTTTTTTATTTTTTTAGTCGGAGTCTCACTCTGTCACCCAGGCTGGAGTGTAGTGGCATGATCATGGCTCAATGCAGCCTCAACCTAGGTGATCCTTCTGTCTCAGCCACCTGAGTAGCTGGGACAACAGGTGTGTACCTCCACGGTCTCACTACGTTGCGCAGACTGGTTTCAAACTCCTGGGCTCAAGCAATCGTCCCCAAGTGCTGGGATTACAGGCA
>NW_007046336.1:0-391 GCF_000164805.1 Carlito syrichta
ACTATGGGGACAACTCGTCAGCCAACTATTTAACAAAGCTAAATAGTTGGCAGATTAGTCAGCCAACTTGTTAAGCCAGCTAACAAGTTGGCCGAGTAGTCAACCAACGTGTTAAATGAGCTAGCTAGTCAGCTGACTTGTCATCCAACAACTTAAGTCACCTAACTAACTCGTTAACCAACTAGTTAAGTCAGCTATTTTACTCGTTTATCAACTAGTTAAAACAGTTATCTAACTCATTAACCAACTCATTAATTCAGTCAGCTATCTTGTTATCCAACTAGTTAAGTCATCTAGCTAGTTAGCTAGCTAGCTAGCTAAGTCAACTAGTTCACTAGTTAGCTAATTATTTAAGTCAGTTACTTAAGTCTGCTACCTAAATAGTTAGCTA
>NW_007046337.1:0-532 GCF_000164805.1 Carlito syrichta
ATCCACCCCACCTCAGAAATTATTCTCAGACCTTTTCTCCACTTTCTCTCCAACTCCCTCTGCTTCCCTCCTGTTCCTCTGGCCCACCTTCTGCCTGCAACCCGAGGGACCTTTCTGAATCACACACTCTGACAACTCAGAGGACAGAGTCCCAGCTGAGCAAGGCACACAGGCCATCTTGTCTGCACTGGCTGCCCCAGCCTCTGCCACAAATGCTCCTTCCAGTCTTGGGCCCTTCTTGGATCATCCCTTCAAGCTCCCCAAAGTTAACCCTGCCCCGGAGTCTGGGTAAGCTGCTCCTCTCTAGAGCCCCTTGTTTTTCTGTGTTCCCCATCCTCTATCGTGGTATTTGCCACACCACACTGTCACTGACTGCAAATGTTTCAATGTCCCCCCACTAGACTGGATGACATTACATCTGACTCCAATGGGGGTTCTCCCATGTACCTAATACGGGGCCTGGCCCAAGGCAGGCACCCAGTTGTGTTTGTTGAATGAATGAATGAACAAATGAAGGAATGAACAAATGAAC
>NW_007046338.1:0-389 GCF_000164805.1 Carlito syrichta
AAGGTCTTTCACCTCTCTGGGTAGGAAGATGCTGAAATATTTATGTGTGTGTGTGTGTGTGTGTGTATGTGTGTGTGTGTGTAACTATTGTGAATGGGATTGTGCTTTTTATTTGTTCCTCTGCCTATTTATTGTTGGTGTATAAGAATGTGACTGTCTTTTGCACATTTCTTGTGTAGCCTGAGAATTTACCAAAGTCCTTCATTAATGCAAGGAGGTTTTTGATAGATTTCTTTGGGTTTTCAAGGTAGGAAGATGACGTCCTCTTTTCCTATTTAGCTATCCCTTATTTCCATCTCCTGTCTGATTGCTCTAGCTAGGACTTCCAACAATTGCCTGGAATACTTTCAGTAGGATTGATATCAACTCCTCCTTGTATGTTTTGTAGA
>NW_007046339.1:0-421 GCF_000164805.1 Carlito syrichta
ATGGTTGCCAGGGGTTGCCAGAGGGCAAGATGGAGAGGGTTGTTTAATGAATATACAGTTTCAATTTTGCAAGATAAAAAAATTCTGGAAATACATTGCACATCGATATGAATATACTTAACACTACTGAACTGTACACTTTTAAAAGGGCTGAGATGGCTTTTAAAAAATATTTTCAAATGATATATTTTAAGTATATGCAGCTTATTTTATGTCAATTATATCTTAATAAAGTTGTTTTTTTAAAAACACAACTACAAGCCGGGCTCGGTGGCTCAGCCTGTAATCCCAGAGCTTTGGGAGACTGAGGTGAGTGGATTGCCTGAGCTTGAGGGTTCGAGACCAGCCTGGGCAACTTGGTAAGACCTCATCTCTACAATAAATCAAAAATTAGCCGGGCGTGGTAGTGCACGCCTGTAGT
>NW_007046340.1:0-509 GCF_000164805.1 Carlito syrichta
CTGGCTATCCAGCTATCTAGCTAGGTAGATAGCTAGTTAAGTCTCCTGGATAGATAGCTGGCTACTTTAAGTCAGCTAGCAAAGTCAGCTGACTAGGCTGCTGGATAGCTAGGTAGCTATGCAATTAAGTAAGCTGGCTAGCCAGCTGACCAGCTAGTTAATTCAGCTAGTTTAGTCAGCAGGCTAACCAGCTGGGTAGTTAAGTCAGTTATCTAGCCACCTGGGTGGCTAGGAAAAAAGCTGGTTAAGTCAGATGGGAAACCAGCTGGTTCGTAATTATTTCACCTAAATTCAGCTGGATAGTTACGAATCTAACTAGTTTTGTCAGGTAGATATGTCAGTTCTCTAGCTAGTTAAGTCAGTTAGCAATGTGATCCTAGCTCTGTAGCTAAAAAGAAATCAGATAGTTAAGTCAGCTGGCTAGCTAGGTAGCTAGCTTGTTAAGTGAGTTAGTTAAATCAGCTGGTTAGCTAGTTAAGTTAGTTAGTTAAGTCAACTGGCTAGCCAGC
>NW_007046341.1:0-388 GCF_000164805.1 Carlito syrichta
AAATAGCTGGTTTAACTAGCTAGCCAGTTTGACAGCCAAATAACTTAACTAGCTTGCTACTTAACTACCGAGCTGGCTACACAGCTGACATAACTATGGCATTTAACTCACTAGCCTATTGGTTAGCCAGCTAACTTAACTGGCTATCTACCTAGCTAGACTTCTGGCCAGACAGCTCATTTAACTAGGTGATTTAACAAGCCAGCCTGCTGGCTGATCAGCTGACTTAACTAGCTGACTTAACCAGCTAGAAAGCCCGTTAGCCAGCTGACTTAAATAACTGACTTAACTAACTAGCCAGCTGGCTAGCCAACTGACTTAACTAGCTGACTTCACCAGCTATCTAGCTGGCTAGCCAGCTGAATTAACTAGCTAGCTACATAGCTAG
>NW_007046342.1:0-387 GCF_000164805.1 Carlito syrichta
AAAAAACTGTCTACAGATTCGATGCAATCCCAGAAAGTCATTTTGTAAATATTGATAATTTGAATTTAAGTTTGAATGGCAAAGCAAATGACTCAGATTAGCCAGACAACACAGTATTGAAAGAGAACAGTGTTGGAAGACTGACACTAAATGACTTTAAATCTTGCTATAATGCTACTGTAATCAAGACACTACAGTATTTTTTTTTTTTTTCAAGAGACAAGGTCTTGCTCTCTTCTCCCTAGCAATTATAGCTCACTGAAACCTTGAACTGCTTAAGCTCAAGTGATCCTCCCACTTCAGGCTCCCTGGTAGTTCAGACTGCAGGTGCATACGACCACACCTGGCTAGTTTTTCATTTTTTTTTTTTTTTTGAGACAGGGTCTT
>NW_007046343.1:0-387 GCF_000164805.1 Carlito syrichta
GAGCTCCTGTGCTCTGGCCATCTTCCCATCTCAGCCTCCTCGAGTGCAGAGGAGACAGGTGTGAGTCTCCAGGCCATCCCCCCTCTCTTGATGATTTGAGAATCAAACCCTCCCATTCTGCAAGGTGGCCCTTGGAAGGGCTGAGTGGGACAACCCTAGGGAACAAGGCAAACAGATGGGTGGGTGCCCCAGGGGAGACACACCTTTGCCTCAGGCACTCCCCCTGAGGAGGGGTCGGCAGGTTCTAGTGGCCAACCTTACCAGAGTCCTGGTCTATCAGAATGGAGTGGTCCTTGCTGTGTGTTGTGAGAGGGGTGGGTGGGCTGCGTGCAGTGGCTCAGGTCTGTCATCTTGGCATTCTGGGAGGCTGAGGTGGTAGGATGGACA
>NW_007046344.1:0-460 GCF_000164805.1 Carlito syrichta
AGCTTGCCAACCTGCTAGCTAGCTAGCTGACTGCCTAGGCAGCTAACCAGCCAGGTAGCTAGCTAGTTAAGCCAGTTGGCTAGTAAGCTGTGTTAACAAGTTGACTGACGAGTTGGCACTCCAGTTAGAAATTTTAACTACTTTCCTGCTCGTTTGCTGAATTAACTAGTCGACCAACTAGTTGGCCGAGAAGTTAACTGACCTAATTACTTGGCCGACTAGTTAGCTGTGCTAACTTGCCTGCTGACAAGTTTGTCGACTAGATTTTTTAGCTCACTTTACTATAGGGATGGTTAGATGGCAGACAGATTACCTGACTCAACTAGTCGGCCAGCGTGTGAGCCAACAGGTGAGTGGACTTAGCTAGTGGGGGTGTGAGAGAACTGACTGGTCAGCTGACTTAACATGTCGGCCAGCGATTGAGCCGACTGGTAAGCTGACATAAGTAGTCAGACAGCGA
>NW_007046345.1:0-421 GCF_000164805.1 Carlito syrichta
CAGTTGGCTAGCCAGCTAGCTAGCTAGGTTGAAAACTAGTTAAGTCAGCTGGCTAGCCAGCTGGCTCACTAGTTAAGTTGAGTAAGCTGAGTCAGCTGGCGAGCGAGTTGGTTCGCTGATTATGTCAACTAGTTAAGTCACCTGGCTAGCCAGCTGGCTAGTTAGGGAGCAAGCTAGTTAAGTCAACTGGCTAGCAAGCATGATAGCTTGTTAAGTTAGCTAGTTAATTCAGTTCACTTTACAGCTGGCTAGCTAGGTAGCCAGCTTGTTAAATCAGCTGGCTAGACAGATGGCTAGCTGGTAAAGACAGCAAGTTAATTCACCTGACAATCCAGCTGGCTAGCTAATTAAATCAGCTGGACAGCCAGTTGGCTAGCTGGTTAAGTCAGCTAGTTAAGTCAGCTGGCCAGGCAGCTGGCTA
>NW_007046346.1:0-409 GCF_000164805.1 Carlito syrichta
GGAATGGAATACAATGGAGAGGAATGGAAAAGAATGGAATAGAAAAGAATCTAATCTAATGTAGTGAAATGGAATGAAATGGAAAGGAATGGAATGAAGAGGTATGGAATGGAATGGAATGGAAAAGAGAGGATTGGAATGGAGAGGAATGGATGGAGAGGAATGGAGAGGAATGGAACGAAGAGGAATGGAGTGGAATGGAAGGGAGAGGAATGTAATGAGTGGAATGGAGAAGTATGGAGGGAGAGGAATGGAAAGGAGTGGAGTAGTATGGATTGGAATGGAATGGATTGGAATGGAGAGGAATGGAATGGAATGGAATGGATTGGAGGACAATGGATTGAATGGAATGGAATGGAGTGGAATGGAATGGAATTGAGAGGAATGGATTGGAATGGGGAGGAATGGA
>NW_007046347.1:0-5436 GCF_000164805.1 Carlito syrichta
AAGATGTTTTGTGGCTTTACAAGTTCCAAGTTTGAAGTTGAAATTCTTAGGAGGTACATTATGTGCAAGTTTGACATTTAAAATGTATGGGGCTACCATGCTTTTGTTAAAACACTTTATATTACATAAAGGGGGGAAAAGGCAAGACTCTCAAATTTCCACAGACGCTGGAGCATTTCAGATTTTATAGTTCACATTACTCCTATAGAAGAACGCGCTGATGGCGACGACACTGGAAAGTGAATTCCTTAGGTCATGGGAGCATAATGACAACCATGAGTGGCCTGCAGCCCTGGGTCATCTCATGAACAAACCTTCTCTGTCAGGTAGGATTTCTGGCTTGCTTGGCCCTGAGAGACTTAAAGTGTGCCTGAAAAGAGACTTTTGAAGGTTCTACAGAGCATTCAATTTTTCTGCTTGCTTTTTCACAAAATTCTTGCAGCAGTCTAACACCCAACCGTGTTCTGAAGGCAGAAACAATCTTAGTTCTGGAGACCTGTCTATTTCTTTGTCCCGTGACAGAGAAAATACATGCTTTTAGAATCCGGGGGGATGAAATGACACCAAAAGGTTTCTATTAGAACTTGCCACTGTCCCAGTTCTGCAACCTGCTTTTAAACTTCAAGACTAATTATAAACTGAAACTACCAGAAGAGTCACTAACTCCTTATCTGACACCATCTTTCTAAAAAGTTGGAGAAGCTAGATTTTTTTAAATGACTAAAATATTTGTTGTTTTACAAATTATAATCTTTCAATGAAACCTTTTTACTACTTTTTCCATTCTCTTTAAATATGTTACATTTGTGTCTTTTCATTTATGTTTAAAAGAATTCCAAAACAACTTGCTAAACATAAAAAATATAAGAAAAAGGGAAACGGTCCACTTTATTTTTATCTACATAATGCCAAAAGAGATGTGCCAATGTTTTCACTGAAATTAAACGTACTTAAAAAAAAAAAAAAGTTAATCTTGTGTGCCATAGCAACTCAGCCTTCAAAGCCTGAATGAGTAAATCTGACGAAGTTATTTTTCAGGAGTTTAATTCCGGTCACTAGATCAGTGCAAATTCACCAATTAAGCACAGGAGGAATAGCTGTTCCATGCTATCATCAATTATTAGGGAAAAGTTATTTTAAAAAATGCTAATTGAACCCTATTGGTAAATGTATCTTTGAACTCTGAAAGTTGAATAACTGAACAAATTAACAAGGCAAACAAGTTTCAGTCAGTTATATCTGACCTAAATAAGAAAAGGGTTGCAAATGCTCCACTATTTATATGCAGATGACTTTTGCTAGCATGGTTAGCTCAACCTATTCATTGAAACAAATCTAGCAATTATAATCAATGCCTGTATGCAATTAAAATAAAATGCAGAATCCAAAATATATTTACCTCTCTACTGTATTTACATAGCTGTACTGCCACCTTTCAATTTGATTAATAATGTTTACAAAGCTTCATGTTGAATGTCCATTAATTTGCATACACGTATTTTCATGTTAGAATTTCAAGAATCAGGAGCTATTCCAGAATTAGGAGGAAAATACACATGCTTCCTTTTTTACTCCCATAATTGGGTAAATTGCTGATAAGATGAACCCAATTCTGCACATATAAAATGTGTCTTCCATGGTCAGTGCAAATTTCTAATAAATCTGATAAAACTATAGATTTACTAATAAGGGGTGGTCAGTGACTAGGACCTGGGTCTGGATACTTTTATACTTAAGTGCAAAACCATAAAATTTAAAATGCCCAAAGATACAGTTTATTCATACATTTAGATGACCTAAATTTACACAGTCCTTATAAAAGGCTAATATTTTACTTAGACGAACCAAAGTATTTTAAAAATACTTTTAATCTACTTATTTGTGGCTGAACTATGTGAATCCAATCAGGTCCCTCAAAAAGGAATCAAGCTAAGACACCCAGGACTGTTTCTGCTACAGAGGTCACAGGAGTTTACATCATTTGTCATAGACTAAAAGCAGTGATGTACATAAACACTTATGGGCACACAGAAAATGTGTGCATAATAAACACACCCTGGCAGATAGTCAGAAAAACAATATGAATGCCAAAAGAGCAAGAAATGCTCATATGCTTCTCCTTTCCAAAAAAGGATTATGTGCATGTGTACAGAGAACAAAAAACATGGACATTCATATTTAATAATAAACAAGTATAACTATTTACATAACCTCATTTCAACCTTTCAACAACTCTATGTGGTCAAGAAAAGTGAAAAACTGAGGCTGGGAGAGGGTGAGTCACCATCATCACACAGGTACACACTGCTGGTTGGTATTTGCACTGGCTCTCCTGATTAATCTTACCTATGCTGCAAAATACTTTCAAGTTTTCAAAAGAGCCTTGTTCAGACACAAGGTAAATTCTGCACTTAGTGCCATTATTGTACCGGTGAAAGAGAAACTAGTGGAGTCATTCAGCTTGTTTATGTCATGTCCAATAGAGATTTTTAAACTTTTACACAATGCTTAGCAGTTTAGTGCCTTTCTAGAGGGGTAGGGGGCCAGGCATTGAGGAATATATGGGTCTCTTTCATTAGAGTCACAGTAGGCAAAGTTTGAATTTATATGTTTTGTGAGTCTTTAAAATACTTTCTGGAAGATGTGTGAATCGGAGGAAGGGTGTAAATAACAAAGCATTTACAATCCTTTTCTAACTTAGGTCAGATATAACTGCCAGAAACTTGTTTGCCTTGTTAATTTGTTCAGTTATTCAACTTTCAGAGTTCAAAGATACATTTACTAATAGGGTTCAATAAGCAATTTTTTTAAAAAAATTATGTTTTCCTAATAATTGATGATAGCATGGAACAGCTATTCCTTCTGTGTTTTGCTAGGAATACCTCTTTCTAGTTGATTCTTAGCAACTTATATGAGTGCAGGGTGTGAGCTGCCCTTGAGGTCTAAAGCTGATTTTAAATTCCGATTTGAATCTGATTCTGACTTGAAATTAGATGTTTAATCTATGGTAGGCTATAAGGGTAAAGAAAAAAATAGTTTAAGTGCTTCACCCAGAAATTAAACTTGCTTCCTTTATTTCCTTACCTATGACACACTCTAGATGACTAAGTAATCTGAATAAAATGTGATTGCTTTCTGATAGATTAAAAAAATAGTTTAAATCAGCATCGTTTATGAGTTTTATCCTATCCTCAGTTTAAACTGGAATAAGAAATTGAATACTGTCCTCACAGTAAATATTTTATAGGTCTTTGCCACAAATTTTCTATGCACAAATTTTCCAGATACTCCTGGAACTCCTAAAGTTCCAGGAGTATCTAAAGAAATGTCTTTTGAGAATAAAATTCATTTCCTTTTGATGCAATTAAAGTAACATGCAGAGTGAGTCACTGCAATTACATTACTCTTAAATTAAAACGTAAATACAAATGTGGTGCAGGGTCTCTCTGTCTCAGATGACACTCCCCGACGTCAGTTCCTGGCTCAGCCCTCATGGCTGGTGCTGGGTTTTTATTAAGGGGCTGGTGGCCCTTGGCAGAGGGTGAGCTGCTGCACACACCAGAGCCATCAAATTGACATGGCCCATGCAGATGACTCCATCCCGTTCATGGAAGCAGACAGGTCCCAGTTGGCCGGGACAAGCATTTCAGTCATCCCTTAGAAAGTATCACTTTTAAAAGCTCGATTAAAAGATTATCTGTGTATAATATATCTGGGTTTACAACGCATTTGGATTTCATCATTTCCAATTCCCAGTCCCCCAAACGAGCATGCTTACTTTTGACATAACAAGTCGCCAGCCCACGAGGATTTTCCTTTGGTTTCCTCAAATGCTAATTATGTAACAAGTCTAATTCAGTTCATATGATTCACTTGAGCAGTAGGTACTTCGGTTACTATATAACTGTCAAAAGGGATGTGAAGCCTCTCTTCTTCCTCCAAAACAATCACGCTGTGTGCCCAGCTCCTTTGCGTGCAGTGTTCACGTCCACCTGTGCTGTGAGCAAGGTCGGACTCAGAACCACCACCAGCAGGTCTGTTCCTGTCCTGTGAATACAGAGGATGAGTATTAAGTCATTCGCTCACCAGCACAACTTGAGCAGATTTCTACATGCCTGTGAGAGTAGCCTCCAACTAAGAATACACGCTGAAACTCTGACAGCCCCAAATGCTGATAAATGCATTGGACCAGGATCTGGTTGAAGTGACGTGTTTTCAAGCCCTTTAGCTCGCATGGATAAGAGCAAAGGTTATCTTGTGTCTGAAAACAAACATATTTCTGGAATAATTAATACACAATCTCCTAAACCTTATTTCTGGAGAAAATCACATATACTGTCTTTATTGTAAATGCTTTTTCTTAAATTACAGGAGAGAAGCGTGCAAAACAAATCTGTGGATAAATCCGAATTCCAGAAATCAAACTCTTTTTATTTCCATTAATTCAAATAATCCTATGGAAGGAAATCCTTTTCAGAGGGGTTCTTCCAGCTGGGTGGGTTGTGGGATGCAAGGCCATGATAGCATGCCCTCCAGAGGCTGTGAGATCACCATGGTAACTGCCCCTTCCCTATCAATAAGCAAGAGCTATAGACATCAATATTCTGAAAAAACCACTTCCTTTTCCATGGTTATGATAATATGACCTAGTTTCAAGACTGAAATGTAACTCTTTTGTGCAAAACAAACAATATCTTTGCTGATGGAAGTATTTTACTAGAATTCGGTGTAGATAAATACAAAAATTTTGAACTCGGTCATTGTAGTCTGGTTTCAAGCAAGGCAAAATCTGTGCCCTAAGTCATTCAAGGATGCTACAGCCGCAGGGAGTGGTGTGTGTAGGTACAGGAAGAAGAAAAAGGAACAAATGACACATCAGAAACTAAGGTGGCAACAGTAAAACAATGCATGTTCCCACCCAGCTCATGGAGTTGTTTACAAGAAGCACACACCTCAATAGTTGTCAGTGTTTGTGACAACTTCTTATCAGTAATCATCTCTAAATATCTAACAGTTACTGAGCAGGGCAAAACGAAATCAACCTTTTCCAAATAAAATATATCTCTTTCCCACGAGGGCAGCTAAGTTTTACTCACCAGCTTTGTTTTCACTGACTGAAAGATCAACATCTAAGTCTCTAAATGGCATCTCATTTCAGGTGTGCAAAATCAGCATTGCAAAGTTATCACAAACACTGATTTGCACAGCCCACTGTTTGGAGGTACAAAGTCAGACACCGGCGGGCATCAGTAAATATTTGCAAATATGTGAATGAACGTATAGGCTAAACAAACAACTCCAGCTTGTACTTACATTTTGTTTCAACCTGGGGCACTAATGAGCTTAGTCAATAAGGAGGAAAAAATAATCAGCGACAGGAAGTGGGGTGTGGATCTTTTCACTTCTTCACAATTTCTAACACCCTCTTACTCGTCC
>NW_007046347.1:5456-14614 GCF_000164805.1 Carlito syrichta
TCAGTTTGTGACAACTTCTTATCAGTAATCATCTCTAGATATCTAACTGTACCGAGCAGGGCAAAACGAAATCAACATTTTCCAAATGAAATATATCTCTTTCCCATGAGGGCAGCTAAGTTTTACTCGCCAGCATTGTTTTCATTGGCATCTCATTTCAGGTGTGCAAAATCAGCATTGCAAAATTATCACAAACACTGATTTGCACAGCCCACTGTTTAGAGGTACAAAGTCAGACACCGGCAGGCATCAGTAAATGTTTGCAAATATGTGAATGAACGTATAGGCTAAACAAACAACTCCAGCTTGTACTTACATTTTGTTTCAACCTGGGGCACTAATGAGCTTAGTCAATGAGGAGGAAAAAATAATCAGCGACAGGAAGTGGGGTGTGGATCTTTTCACTTCTTCACAATTTCTAACACCCTCTTACTCGTCCACCAGACACTGCGCTGTTGCCATAATGATCACGTCCCACCCCCACTTAAAAGAGTTTCCTTACTCCACAAAAAATAATAATCTTTGGGAAAATAAAGAATAATCTTTATCCCTATTTCCCTGACAGAACCCAGTGCAGACACATACGTGCCTACCTGCATTCAAGAGCTTTCTAAATAAGACCGCCCTGACATGAGTCTCTTCCTTCTCCCATTCTTGTATACCTACCTATAAACATGTTACCTTCACATAGTCAGTCTACCTTCCAAGTGCAGCTTGAATGCCCTTCTTCGGGAAGTCTTTGGAACCTTGTTGATCTTTTTCAGGATGCATTCATTTGTTTCAATCATTTGTTAATCAAACATCTAGGTGCCCACTAGTCTGTGCCCTCAAAGAGTTTTATATTCTAGCAGGGAAAACATGTTTGAGGAGTGCTGAAAATTCAGGAATCAAGTAGGGGGTCTGCAACCAAAGATAACAGGGAGCTCTGGGGCTGGGCTTTTGAGGGGGTGTCATTCAAAAAGAAGGAACCAGCTCTGCAGAGAACCGGAAGGGACATTCCTGCTGAGCCACGTGAGTGGAAAGACACAGAGGCAAGAAAGAGCTGACTGGTGAGAGGTGGCCACAGAAAGAAGGTTCACGGAGATACGCACGGGGAGGGGGAGAGCATGCTCAGTGAAGGGAAACACACAAAACACTCTAAATAGAAAATGGGTGAAATGCAGGAACAGGCATTTCTTGGTGAATGAGATACAGAGGGCAGGAAGCGGTTGGATGGGGAGGGGAGTTGGGGGCTGCGGGCCCAAGAGGGATAGTGGAGAGCGAGAGGAAGGGGATGACCACATGGCCAGGGGACCAGCCTGGGCTAGGAAGACAGGGCCAGACAGTCATGATGGTTCATACAGTTATGTGTCACAGAATATGCACCAGAGTAAATAGGCAGCGTTGCGAGGTTCCCCAGGTAAACTCTCAAGAGTCTATTTACAAGAAATCCCTAGAGATGCACATCCAAGCTGCTGTAATCTGGGTCAGACATGACACAGGGAGGGGTACAGCGAAGCACACCATCAATAAGAGCAGAAGCCGGGCTCGGTGGCTTAGCCTGTAATCCCGTGCCTTTGGGAGGCTGAGGTGAGTGGATTGCCTGAGCCCGCGGGTTCGAGACCTGCCTGGGCAGGCGAGACCTCATCTCTACAATAAATCAAAAAATTAGCCAGGCGTGGTAGTGCACGCCTATAATTCCGGCTACTCGGAAGGTTGAGGCAGAAGGATCGTCGGAGCCCAGCAGGTCAAGGCTGCGGTGGCCGGAAGCGGACACTGCACTCCAGTCTGGGGGAAAGAGTGAGACTCCAACTCAAAAATAATAATAATAAATAAGAACAGAACGTGTGTTCATAATTCGGGGGAAATTATTTCACTCAGCAAAAAACATTTTAAGGGTCACCACTAAATTGCCCACTTTGAGAAACTCAGAAAAATGAAAAGGAGATTTTAAAACTGGCAGTGTCTCACTGTAGTTTGTGGCTGACTGGAGCACTTTCTTGGCTAGTATTCAAATATCTTTTATCTTCATGTAATCTAATATATTTATTACTATAGTCAATGCCCTAATGACACTATCAGCTTCCCATTTTCACTACTCCTTATTGCTTATCTCTCTTGGTATTTTTAAAATCATTTTGCATTGTAAATAAAAAGACTGAAAATGAAGTAACCTAGCAACGTGCACAAAGATCATACTTTTATAAATGCTGCCTTTTGTTCCTTTGACAAGGAGTAAGAATCTCCTGTGGACAGAAGCAAATTTTCATGTGCTTTATCTAGATTCAGAAGAATAAAACCTTTCTCCCTCATTGACATTCTCTCTGTGTTTTCAGTCACGGAGACTGATTACTATACAGAAAATTCTGAGCCAGTTCCATAATAATTTTGTTACCTAGCAACTTGGGGTGATTGTGAAGTAGCATAAAAATGAAAGCAAATAAAATTAGAAAGTTTTCTCTGAACCCAATTACACACAGTTCAGAAGGGCATATTTATTTTTCCTTGGTATTTGTTTTAATTCTGATTTAGAAAATTTCTAATGGTTTGACAATTCTATTATTTGGCCTATAGGCATGCACTGATTTTTAAAAATAAAGTATAAGTTAATTCCAGTTTAAGATGGATTTATCAGGATGTTGAAGAGCATCTAACTTTTTTTCTAACTTCCTGAGTGCATAGAATTATTTCAAAATTTTAAAAAGTTTATTTTTAAAAATAGGTGCATGCTAAAAAGAGTATCCTGACGCCACTTGTTATTTGTTTGACATGTTAGCGATAGCCATCATGGCCAGTGTGAAGGGGTATCTCACTCTTGAGTGGGCCCTAAGCATTGGGCACTTCAACACAAAGAGAAGAACTAATGTCAACACAACTAGCAGGGAGAGAGAGGGCAGGGGAATAAAGGGCACGCAGCCACCCATGGGGGACCAGGTCCAGTGATGGGGAGAGCGGGTATGCTCAAAGTCCAAATCTCACCTGCAAAGGTGTATGTGTTGGGAGGAGAGAGAGGCCAGAACGGAGTCAAGTAACAACCAAGGTGCTCCTGTGGTCTGCCGGTAAACATCAGTGTGATTTTGGGCAAGTGACTTCGTCTTTGGAGTCTCAGCTTTTCTTATCTGTGGAAATGACAGGCCTGTTCCATAGGCTTCTAATTGGATGTGTGAACTTTAGTGAAATCCAGTACACGTTTGGGACACAGTGGATACTGAAAAAACATCAGCTTTCTTGCCTCTTTAACCTCTATTGAGTACATGACAGTGAGACAGATGGACACAAGACCCACAGACGCACAGTGAAGTTTCGAGACGCTGCAGCTGAGTGACACTTCAGTACTAGTGATTAGAGAGAATGTGGGCATCCGAAAATGCAGGCTTTCCATCCCTAGTCAAACGGTAGCATCGGGGCTCTACATATTAATCTCATGGCAGAAACTCTTTCCTGCAAAATGTATTCCCAATTTTTAAAAAGTAACTTTATCTTACAGTCCTTTTAAATCTACAGGAAAACTATAATAACAGCATACAGAGTTCCCACAGACCATCACCGGCTTCCATCATTATTAATGTCTTACATGAGTACAGTACATCTGTCACAATTATTGAATCTATATTGGTACATTATTATTATTAACTAAAGCCCAACCTGTATTCAAGTTTCCTCAGTTTTTTCCTAATGTCCCTTTTCCATTCCAGGAGTCCATCCAAGATCTGAATTAAACTCAGTCATCTTGTTTCCTCGGCATCCCCTTTGGCTGTGACCGTTTCTCAGACTTCTGTTGTTTTGGATGACCTTGACCCTTTTGACCTTTCTGAGGAGTGCTGCTCATGTCTTCTGTGGAAGGTCCCTCAATGGAGATTTTCCGGTGTTTCACTCATCATTGAACTGGGGTTAGAGGTTTTTTGCTCAAGTATTTTTAATCCCCAACTTTAATTCCAAATTGAACAGAAGTGATTTGAAGTCTGTCAATTTACATTTCCAGAAATTAGCAAGTGGTTTTCTGTTCACCATCCAATTAAGACACTGCTTTGGAATACACCAAACAATTTCTTAAGACCATGATCACCACCATCAAATACATCAACTCTAACATGTGTCAAGTATATAGTACCCAACACAGCCCTAAAGTTGATAGTTATGAGCTTTATCTTAGTCTTCAGACTTTCTTACTGACTACCACCTTTTACTTTAACTGCTAGTTTAGTTTTTCACAAGGCTTTGACAGTCCTTTAAAATTCTTACTGGCATTTGCTCCATTTTCTAGACAAAGAGTTTACAGGGTCTTAAAAATGACCTACCCATAAACCACATTTTTTCTGTAAAATGGTAACCAGAAAAAGTACAGTCACACTGATAATCTCCAAAAAAATAATGGCAGAAGTCCTGGATCCTGCCACATTGTAACAGAAATACTAGAAACAGCAACACTGTGAAGTAATGAGTTTTCACAAAAAGGATCGTCAGTAGGGCATGATATGGATTGCTATATGATACAGCATTTACGTGAACAGATCACGTTTGATGTCATTATAATTTGATATTTATCACATGACATTCTAACCAGAGAAAGATTATTTTTCCCTGAAATATTTAATGCACAGAAAAATATTAGCACTACATCGCATTCTGTGTATTCAAAACTGTCCCCATAAAAAGCACCAATAATTTGCATATGTAAAATAATTCATTATATAGAACCACTGTGACTTCTGTGTACCTAATGGGAACCACTGGCTGTCTACATGCATCCAGTCCCTCCTTCCAATGTATTTCCTCGACTGACTTAGCAAATCAGCGTGTCCCACTTCCCTGGGTTCAGTGACTGGTTGAGGAACTCATGGTCTAATCACCAGAGTTAGGACTGCTGGGACCATAGGACCACTGTGGGGATAAGTCAGCTTTCAGATGGAGCATCTGATAGCCATCCCATCTCCCCCGATCAAAGAAAGAAAAGGGGGCAGTCCCCTCGGGTCCCCTACTGCTGTGGGAGCTTTTCTGGGCTCTCAATAAATCCTACTTTCTTTAAAAAAAGAAAACAGAAAGAAAGAAAAGGACAAGGTAACCACTGGGAGAGGGAGGAGGATGGCGGAATAGAGAGGAAAGGATGTGGAAGGAAGAGGTTTGGAAGGGAAAGGGTCATCAAATGACCTGGGAGGTTTTGCAAACCGCCTGTTCATCCCTCACCCTTAAATTGTTGAGATGTCACAACACAAGGAGCAGCTGAAACTCACTAACATAGATGCTAGAATGTTCTTTCTGATGTGAGCATACTAGAGTTCCCGGAGTGCCCATCAAGGAACTCTCTTCCACCTTTAGCATCCAGAACTTATCACAATGACCGTCAGCATTCCCCATACTGGTTTCCTCCCCTGCCCCTCCTTCCTGCTACAATGCCAACCCGACGGGGCCCCACCACCCTCTACTAGAGCAAGTCTGCACCTAGGCTGCACATTAAAGTAAAAAAAAAGAAGTTTCACAATAGGAGTCTGGTTCCCATTCTCGGAAGCTGATTTAGTTATCCTAGGACATGGTCAGGCACCTAGATTTTTTAAAGCCCTGGGAGACTGTAGCAGACAACCTGGACTGAGAGCCATCACATGACTGAAGAGTAGTTACAGGTGACTTTGGCCTCATCCAAGTCAGTGAATGTTTCTCATCTGTCTCTACTTTCAGCTGCAGTGGTGGGTAGAAGTCACCATACAGGAGCAGTAATTTTTTTTTTTCCTCCAAATAATTCCATAATCTTGGCAAAAGGGAGAAGGGGCAGAAAAAATCTGTGTGCAGATAAGAGCTCTTAGAATACAAAAGTGAGTTATGATAGCTAAGATGTGAAAATTTTACAGGAAAAGAAAAACTGGAGGAGAAAGTATGTGTTAGGGAAATATTGATGGGAAAAGAATTAGGAGAAATCACGGTATGTGAAATTGGCCGACATACAAATACCTTTCCACTGTGGACCCGTTTGAATTGGGTCTACGCATTAGAATGTAAACCCACTTATTAGACAAATTAAGAAAATATCTCTAAACGGTATTAGTCTTAAAATTAACATATGTTGGGAGGTGGTATGTATTTAAAGAAAATCTGGGCCAGGCGTGGTGGCTCAGGCCTCTAATCCCAGCACTTTGGGAGGCCCAGATGGGAGGATTGCTAGAGCCCAAGAGTTCAAGACCAGCCTGGACAGCATAGTGATATCTTGTCCCTACAAAACATCAAAAAGGTTAAAACCAGATGTGGTGGTGCACACCTGGTAGTTCCAGCTACTCAGAACACTGAGGCAGAAGGACAGCCTTAACCTGGAGGTTACAAGTAAGCCATGATCGTGCTATTGCACTCCAACCTGGGTGACAGAGTGAGACTTTTACAAGAAAGGAGGGAAGGGGAGGTGAGGGAGGAAAGGAAGGCAGGACGAAAGAAAAAGAAAATCGGGGCTAAAAGAATGTGTCACTTACTGTGCAGTTTCAGAAACAAAAGTGATCATTGTTAAAAATAAATAAAGGTCAATTTGCATTATACGTTCATAAGCAACACAAAATGTCAACAAGCATTACTAACAGAAAACAGATTAAGAAAGTGATTTCTGTAAACAAAGCAACACGAATAATATTGTTACAGACAACTAACACTGACTGAACACACCCAAATGCCAGTGTTAATGGTGTTTATCATCTCATTAGTTGTCATGAACCTATGATGGAGAAAACCTTCATTATCTACCTTTTAGAGATAAAGTAACTGAGGTTCAGAGAAGCAACTATTTCTGATTTTTATGTGGCAGAGCAGTATTTGAAATCAGCTATGTCCAATTCTTAGGCCCAAGGTGTTTTTTATTTGTTTGCTTGTTTTTGGAGTCAGGGTCTCACTCTGTCATCCAGGCTGGAGCGCAGTAGCACAACCATGGCTCACCACAGCCTCAACTTCCTGGACTCAGGTGGTCCTCCCACATCAGCTTCCTGAACAGCCAAGACTACCGGTGCGTGCCACCATGCATGGCTATTTTTTGCACTTTTTTTGTACAGACGAGGTCTCACTATGTTGCCTAGGCTAGTCTCGAACTCCTGGGCTCAAGCAATCCTCCTGCCTTAGCCTCTCAAAGTGCTGGGATAACAGCCGTAAGCCAGCACGCCTATATGAATTCCAGAGCCTGAATCATTTACTGTTAAGTTCCACTTTTATAAACTAATTGATTTGTCAAAATTCATTAGACTTTTAAAAAATTCCACACGCTTTGCTGCATTTAAGAAAAAAAAATAAAACAGGAAATCAACAGATAACATTTTGGGTAATTAGAGGATCCAGGTACAGAAGTCAAAGGCAAGTTTAACCTAAGATGTTAAATTCAGGCCAGTCACTCTGAGGAGTCTCCGTGAATGTTTATTGGTGACAATGGAGAAATTAAAACTGTGGACTGTTATTGATGCATGCTACTTTTGCAACTGTAAGGTCTTCTTTTTGTGAATCTATTTCCCAATAATTCTGCTTCTCATTTACACATAACCACAACGTCTCCTCTTAGAGAAGGTGGCTAAGGGGACCCCAAATACTAATGAATCCATTTTAGTTTAGAAAACACACGTAGGTGGACTCAGTAGCTCAGCTTGTAATCCCGCGCCTTGGGAGACTGAGGTGAGTGGATTGCCTGAGCCCGCGGGTTTGAGACCCGCCTGGGCAACTTGGTGATACCTCATCTCTACAATAAATCAAAAATTAGCTGGGCGTGGTAGGGCGAGCCTGTAGTTACAGCTACTTGGAAGGCTGAGGTGGAAGGATCGCTGGAGCCCAGCAGGTCGAGGTTGCAGTGGCCGGGAGCGGCCACTGCACTCCAGTCTGGGTGACAGAGTGAGATTCCAACTCAAAAAAAAAAAGAAAGAAAACACACATGACATGTTGGCTACCATGGACTTGAAAATGGTAACATTAGAGTAAATAAAAAACACTGATGGCAATATTCTGCGTAAGTGGTCACCTCTCACTTGGTAAATGATATTAAGTATTATTCTTTATTGAGTGTTTCATATGATGGCAGAAAAATGACAAATAATTCAAGAGAGACTGTGATGATAAATAGTGACAGTGATACGTTACAATAATGATTAAACATTTTCTTCACAGTTGCTCCAATTCTAAAAGCTTAACAATGCGAACTCATACAATTTTCACATCAATTCAATGAGTTGGGTGCTATGGAAAAACTAAGCAATAAGAAACTAAAAAATGTGTGTGAGATCACAGACCCAGTAAGGGGTCAGCTAGCATTGATGCCCACTGGTTCCCTCTAAAAACAAGGAATAAGAAGAAAAATGCAGCTTGTGCCATATAATTCTTTTCACATCAAAATTCCACCCGTATAGCTCTTTCCATAAAAGACTCAGTGAAAGTAGGAGACTAATATGGTTAGTAGAGTTAAGCTGCTTGCTGCCCAATTTCTGCTGAAACCCCAAGGGAGATTTGAGGGTTTATCTTTCCTAAGCCTCCAATATAACACCCATGTATGTAGATAAATATAGACATAAGTCATCCCTTGGTATCATAGAGGATCATCGGCTCCAGGACTTCCTATAGAAAACAAAATCTGCAGACGCTCAAGTCTCCTGAATAAAATGCCATAGTATTTCCATAGAACCTACATGCATCTGCCATATACTTTAAATCACCTCTAGATTACTTACAATACCTAATGCAATATAAATACTATGCAAATAGCTGTTATACTGTATTGTTCAGGGAATGAGAGTTTTTTTAAAAGTCTGCACGTGTTCCATACAAACATTATTTTCAACAAATATTTTTGATCCGTGGTGGGTTGAATTCACAGATGCAGAACCCAGGGAAATGCAGGGCCAGCTGTACGCACACAATCATCCTGCATGCAGCAATGTCTGTGGCCCTATTCAACTATCAGCTTCTTCAGGGCAGGGGCCATATTTCCTTATCCAATTCTTCTTACTCCTTGCACATTTGCGTGATTAACTGAAAAAATAAATTTATATTCTGATTTTAGGAGCCCCAAACTGCTCTTTATAGAGGAGAGCTACAATAGGAAGGGATTGTGGAATGAATGGGCTGTGGATTATGGCTCAAACACCCACAGGGGATGGGGTTCCATTTCTTTCTCTTTTTTTTGAGTTGGAGTCTCACTCTGTCACCCAGACTGGAGTGCAGTGGCCGTCGCAGCCTCG
>NW_007046348.1:0-580 GCF_000164805.1 Carlito syrichta
TCCTCCTCCTCCTCCTCCTCCTCCTTTATTTTTTAAAAAAATCTCATGATAAGTTCTCTACTACTTATTAAGCAACAATCAGATTCTTATCATCATTGTTTGTTTTTTAAATGAAAAGAATAGGAAACAGTGAATTTCTTTCTCTCTGATTCTGCAGCAATGGTTTTCAACCGGGGGCAATTTTACCTGAGACATTAGACAGTGTCTGGAGATATCTGGGTGGTCATGATAAGTTGTGGGTAGCGTGTGCTACTGGCAGAGCCCAGGGACATTGCTAAACATCCCACAGTATACAGTATCTTTTCTCTCAACAAAGACTTCTCCAGCCCCAATGACAAGAGTGCCAAAGCTGAGAAATCACAACCTAGAATAATATTGTTATCTTTCCCTCCCTCTCCCTCTTTGGGCCTCCAAACCAGACATGAGGTTGGAGGAACAGAAGTGACCCTGTTACCATGAGAAGAAAAGTACCAAGACACTTGATAGAAGAAGCCTGCTTAAGTGCTTAAGCAACTGCCTTCTCCTGACTTTTTATTATGTGAGATTTTAAAAAGTCTTATTTGCTTAATCTACCATCAGC
>NW_007046349.1:0-541 GCF_000164805.1 Carlito syrichta
CCTGCTTTACAGGCTTTTCGTGAGGATTAACACCACTCTTGGCAGACAGTGAGCACTCAAAAAGGGCAGCTAATTACTCAGCAATATAAAGGAACAAAGCACTGACACGTGCCACAATGTGGATGAGCTTCAAACCATCACGCTAAGTGAAAGCAGCCGTCACAAGAGACCACATGGCGAGGGACTGCATTAGACGAAACACCCAGAACAGGCAGAAACAGAGCTATAGAAAGAAGATCCGGTTGTCAGGAGCTGAGGGAAGCGGGGAATGAGGAGTGACCGCTAACAGGGATGGGATTTCTCTTCTGGGATGAAGAAAATACCTGGAAATTAGACAACGGTCATGGTTGCATAAATCTGTCAGTATACTAAAAACCATTCAACTGCACACCTTAAATGGATGACCTTTATGGTGTATACATTATATCTTAGTAATATTTTTTTTTGCGAGTGAATGATTTCTGTTTTTTTATTTTTTTTAAATTTTATGTATTTTGAAGATGTGGGGTACAATTAAGGATTAGGTCTATAGATGTTTATT
>NW_007046350.1:0-383 GCF_000164805.1 Carlito syrichta
CACCTCAACCTCCCAAAGGCGCGGGATTACAGGCTGAGCCACCGAGACCAGCTAGGATATTTTTAAGTAAAAGAATATTACTAATAAAGTTTTCATTTAGGAAAATTAATGTGTCATTATTATTATTTAAAATTCAAGTCAATTACAGTGGCTCCTACCTGTAATCCCAGCAATTTGGGAGGCTGAGATATGAGGATGGCTTGAGCCTAGGAGTTCAAGACCAGCCTGGGTGACATAAGACCTCATTTCTAAAAAAAAAAATATATATATACATATATATATATATATATAACTATAGAAAAAGAGAAACGAATAGAGAAAGCCAGAGAGCTACTTCAGGAATAGAGGGGGTTTGAGATGTGTCAAATAAAATAGTCTCATAA
>NW_007046351.1:0-413 GCF_000164805.1 Carlito syrichta
AGGCTGCCATGGCCGGGAGCGGCCACTGCACTCCAGTCTGGGTGACAGAGTGAGACTCCAACTCAAAAAATAAATAAATAAGAAAATAAAAAAAAATAAAGTTCATGTGTGACAGACCCACAGTTAACATCACACTGAGTGAGGGAAAGCTGAAAGCTTTTTCTCTAAGATCTGGAATAAGAAAAACATGTCTACTTTCACCATTTTTATTCAGCATAGAACTGGAAGTCCTAGTTAGAACAATTAAGAAAGAGAAATAAAAGGCATTCTACTTGGAAAAGAGGAAGTCAAATTGTCTCTCTTTGTAGACTGCATGATCTTATATTTAGAAAAACCTAAAGACTCCACTAAAGAACTGTTCAAACTGATAAATTATTTCAGTAAAGTTGTGGAATACAAAATCAACATACAAA
>NW_007046352.1:0-468 GCF_000164805.1 Carlito syrichta
TAATTAGCTAGCCAGCTGGATGGACAGCTGAATTAACTAGCTGTCTTTACCAGCTAGCCACCTGGCTAGCCACCTGACTTAACTCGCTAGCTACCTAGCTAGCCAGTTTGGAAGGCAAATGTATAACAAGCTGACATAACTAGCTATCCTGATGCTAGTCAATTGACTTAACTATCTTGCTGCATAGCTAGACAGCTGGATAGCCAGCTGAAGAAACTAGTTTACTTAAGGCTAGCCAGCTCGCTAGTCAGGTGACTCAACTAGATGTGTTAACTATTGAGCCAGCTGGCTATCCAGCTAACTTAACTACCTCTCTACCTAGCTAGATAGCTGGCTTGCCAGCTCAATTATCTAGCTGACTTATTTAACTAGCAAGCTGGCTAGCCAACTGAATTAACTATCTCACTGCCTAGCTAGTCATCAGGCTACCCACCTGACTTAAGTAGCTGACTCATATAGCTTGCCTGA
>NW_007046353.1:0-381 GCF_000164805.1 Carlito syrichta
CGGAGCACTGAAGGTGTGCTCCAACACACACAAAAAGGTTCAGAGATTAACTGGTTCAGGTGTGAGGAAGTCTCTGTCCAATCATTAGCTGACCATTAATAAAAACAAGCAGAGAGCTCAGTGGCCACACACAACAAAAATGCAGGTTTTAATACAGAGAAATCACTAAACAAGGACACAGCAACAAGAGCAACAATAACAAAAACCCTCGGTGTGAGGAATCTGATTTTCAGATTGACACGTTAGATTTTCACAATGTCTATTTTTCAATAAAAAATTATAAGACATATAAGGAAACAGGAAAATTTCTTAATCTGTCTACTGAAGGCCGGGCTCGGTGGCTCAGCCTGTAATCCCGCGCCTTTGGGAGGCTGAGGTGAG
>NW_007046354.1:0-417 GCF_000164805.1 Carlito syrichta
TGCCAGCTGACTTAAATAACTGTCTTCACCAGCTACTCAACTGGCTACCCAGCTGACTTAACTAGCTGGCTCCCTATCTAGCCACCTGGCTAGCCACTGACTTACCTGGCTGACCTAAGCTAGATAGGTGCCTTGCCAGCTAACTAATCTATCTAGCTATCTACCTAACCAGAAGGCTAGCCAGCTGACTTACCTAGGTGAATTGAACAGCTAGCCTGCTGGCTAGTAAGCAGACTTATCTACCTAGCTGCCTACCTACTCAGCTGGCTAGACAGATGATTAAACTAGATGAACCAGCTAGCCAGTTGTCTATCCAGCTGACTTAACTCACTGACATCACTAGCCAAGAAGGTAGCTATCTAGCTGAGTTAAGTAGCTAGCTACCTACCTTGCAGGTTGGCTGTCCAGCTCTCTTCA
>NW_007046355.1:0-380 GCF_000164805.1 Carlito syrichta
ACTAGGTAGCTAGCTAGGTAGCTAACTATTTAAGTCAGCTGGCTAACTATATAGCTATCTGGTTAGCTCACTATTTAAGTCAGCTAGCTAGCTAGGTTGTTGCTAGTTAAGTCAGCTACTTAAGTCAGCTTGATAGCCAGCTGCCTAGCTAGATAGTGAGCTAGTTAAATCTGTTCTGTTGGCTAGTCAGCTGGCTAGTTGGTTAATTCATCTAGTTAAGATAGCTGGCTAGCCAACTGGATAGGTAGGTAGCTAGCTAGTTAAGCCAGCTAGAAGGCTACCTGGCCAGCTAGTGATGTCAGCGAGTTAAGTCTGCTGGTTAGACAACTGGCTAACTGGTTAAGTCAGCTAGTTTAGTCAGCTGTCTAGACAGCTGGCTA
>NW_007046356.1:0-415 GCF_000164805.1 Carlito syrichta
ACTTGCTCCAGTCCATGCAACTTTTTAGGTTTTGTCATCCATACTCACAAGCTCTTAAAACGAATTCCTGTCTGCACCAATTCATCTCAGACCTCTAAAGTTTGCCTTGTAAGATGCCATAAGTTGAAAAGCTAAAACAATCAAGCTTGTTAGAAATACCGTGGGTGCCAAAAAAAGGATACACATTTTAAGCGATGTTATCTTTTAGTTCACTGTAATCAGAGGTAACCACTTTGAGCACCTCTTATAACTGCATAAGTCAAACAGGACTTGTATTCATCTTGTTATTGGTATGTATACTATTACAATTTTTTTTCTTTCATTTTTGTGGCACCCTCTATATTTATAGCAAAAGCTAGGTGCTGTTGTATGGGATTATAGTCCCATCTACTAAAGAAGCTGAGATAGGAGGATC
>NW_007046357.1:0-380 GCF_000164805.1 Carlito syrichta
CACTTTATGATACAGCTAATAAAATTGATGCTTATTAAATATTAGCATATATATATATATATATATATTCATGTCACTTACTAGATAGCATTGGCTCAGAGATAATCAGCACTGCCAAAAATTCTTCCCAAATGATTTTTGGAAAGAAGAACAAGTTATTGATTCAATATACATTCAAAAATATAAAAGAAAGTATAGCATGCTTATAACAAGTAACAGATGTACATATATATGTGTGTGTGTATATATATATATTTAAAAGCAAGATTATTTTAATTGACAATCTGCTCAATGATTCAGCAGTGTCATGTGATTACCCCCTAAAATATTTATATCATGTAATTTTAGTCCACTCTGAAAACATGAGAGTACAATGTTTA
>NW_007046358.1:0-382 GCF_000164805.1 Carlito syrichta
ACCTAGCCAGCCACTCTGCTGTTCAACCATCTAGCCAGTCAGCTTAACTAACTGGCCACCTAACTGACCAGCTTACTAACAAGTCAGTTTAACTTGCCAGCCTCCTATCTAGGCAGCTAGGTAACCAGCTGACTTAACTACCTGACTTAACTAGATAGCAATCCTACTAGCCAGTTGCCTTAAATAGCTAGTCACATAGCTAGCCAGCTGGCTAGCCAGCTCACTTAACTGCATGACTTAACTAGCTAGCCATCCAGTTAACCAGCTGATGTAATTAGCTAAATACCCTCAGAGTCAACTAACTAACCAGCTGACTTAACTCCCTGACTTAACTACATATCCTTCCTGCTAGCCAGCTGCCTTTAATAGCTAGCCACATAGC
>NW_007046359.1:0-414 GCF_000164805.1 Carlito syrichta
GTGGTATGGCCTCTGTGTGTCTGTCCCTCTGGCGCCCCAAGAGCCTGCCGGGCGCTGTCCAACGCAGCCACGCGGGACTGCAGGAAGCGGGGCCGCTCGTGAGGCCGCTGACGGTCTCCGGGGGGGCCCCTTGCGCTGACTGGGGGGCGGAACCCCTGCACTTCTGCCCCGCTGACCATCCCCTGACTGCGCGGCGCCGCGCCTGGTGCGCGCACTCAGTCCTTATGATGTAAGGCCGCTTGGTAGGGGCTCCTGATTGGGGGGGTCCAAGCGGTCCCGGAGGACAGGGTCGGTCACAAGCCGCGAGAGACATCACCGCAGTGCCTCTCCCGCAGGCCAGCATCCCAAGGTACCCTGTCTGTCTACACTAGGGCGGGGGTGATGTGGTCCCAGGGGGCTCCGGACTCAAATTCC
>NW_007046360.1:0-379 GCF_000164805.1 Carlito syrichta
TCTCCATTCCATTGCATTCCTTTGCTCTCCATTGCATTTTATTCCATTCCACTTTTCTCCGCTTCCTTCCTCTCTATTACATTCCATTTTTCTCCATTCCATTCCACTCTTCTGCATTCCCTTTTCTTTCTTTTCTCTCCATTACAATCGCTTCCATTCCATTCCCCAAATTCCATTCTATCTGCTTAAATTCCTGTCAAATCGTTACCACTGGATTCCTCTACATTCCATTCCATTCCACTTCATTCCATTCCTCTGCATTCCATTCTTCTCTATTCCATTCCATTCCCTTTCATTCCATTCCTTTCTAATCCATTATATGACACTGCATTCCATTCCATTTCTATCCACTCCATCCAATTTTCCACATTGCCTTCCA
>NW_007046361.1:0-418 GCF_000164805.1 Carlito syrichta
CCCTACTCTCCCCTGCTACCCCTCAAGGCCCGTCACAGATGTAGCCTGTCCCACCTACCTGGAGTAGAAGCAACATGGCAGCCCCATAATTGGAGCTGTGTCCTCTGCCATGCTGACCTCGGCCACCAGCATGGCATCAGCCCAATTATGGGCAGAAATGTGCCCCTTCCCCAAATTCATACATGGAGTCCTAACCTCCCATACCTTGGAAGTGGGGGTCAGGGTTTTTTTTAGGAGTGTCACTTTGTCTCCTGGAACACTCACAGCCATCACCCCAGTATCAACCTGTTGGACTCCGACGACCCTTCCACCTCAGGCTTCCACATTGCCGGAACTACAGGTAAGTGCTACCATGCTCGGCATTTTTTATTTTTTACTGTAGAGGTCTTGCCAAGTTACCCAGGCTGGTCTCGAATCC
>NW_007046362.1:0-4097 GCF_000164805.1 Carlito syrichta
CCGGCCACCACAGCCTCGCCTCTTGGGCTCCAGCTATCCTTCCGCCTCAGCCTTCCAAGTAGCAGGAATTACAGGCATGCGCTACCACGCCCGGCTGATTTTTTTGATTTTTTATTGTAGAGATGAGGTCTCGCTGCCCAGGCGGGTCTCGAACCCGCGGGCCCAGGCAGTTCACTCACCTCAGCCTCCCAAAGGTGTGGGATTACAGGCTGAGCCACCGAGCCTGGCTGTTGTTTGTTTTTTTTGAGTTGGAGACTCACTCTGTCACCCAGACTGGAGTGCAGTGGCCACTCCCGGCCACTGCAGCCTCGACCTGCTGGGCTCCGGTGATCCTTCCGCCTCAGCCTTCCAAGTAGCTGGAACTACAGGTGCGCACTACCATGCCCAGCTGATTTTTGGTTTATTGTAGAGATGAGGTCTCGCCAAGTTGCCCGGGCAGGTCTCTAACCCGTGGGCTCAGGCAATCCACTCACCTCGGCCTCCCAAAGTGCTGGGATTACAGGCTGGGCCACCGAGCCCGGCCTGTTTTTTTTTTTTTTTTTTTTGAGTTGGAGTTTCACTCTGTCGCCCAGGCTGGAGTGCAGTGGCATACTCATGGTCACCTCAGCGTCGACCTGCTGGGCTCCAGCAATCCTTCTGCCTCAGCCTTTCAAGTAGCCAGAGTTACAGGCACGTGCTCCCACACCCGGCTAATTTTTTATTTATTGTAGAGGCGAGGTCTTACCAAGTTGCCTGGACTGGTCTCAAACCTGTGGGCTCAGGCAATCCACTTGCCTCGGCCTCCCAGAGTGCTGGGATTATAGGCTGAGCCACCGAGCCTGGCCCCTTTAACTTTACAAGTCCACAGTTTGTTTAAAATAAAAAGCTCCTAACAAATATAATTTCCCTTAAGTAACATTCCTTCTTTCAAGGCAATAAGACAATAAGCACTTAGCAAATTAAAACAGGCTAAGGCAGAAACTCAACTTTATGATGATAAGAAGAGACAAACCTTGTGTTTTTTCCTGGCTTTGATATCAGAGTGATCATGAATTTTTTTTAAAAAAGGGACAAACTAAGGCTGAGCTCAGTGGCTCAGCCTGTAATCCCAGTACTTTGGGAGGCTGAGGTGAGTGAATTGCCTGAGCCCACAGGTTCGAGACCCGCTTTGGCAACTTGATGAGACCTCATCTCTACAACAAATCAAAAAATCAGCCAGGCGTGGTAGCGCGCGCCTGTAGTTCCATTTACTTGGAAGGCTGAGGCGGAAGGATCGCCGGAGCCCAGCAGGTCAAGGCTGCGGTGGCCGGGAGCGGCCACTACACTCCAGTCTGGGCGACAGAGTGAGACTCCGACTCAAGAAAAAAAGTGCTCTCCCTCCAGGTGAAGTGGCTCACATCTGTAATTCCAGCACTTTGGGAGACTGAGGTGAGAGGATCGTCTGAGTCCAGGGGTTCAACACCAACCTGGGCAACTTGGCAAGACTTCGTCTTTACAATAAACAAATAAATGAATTAATCAATTAACAGGGCATGATAAGGGGGCAGTGCCTGTAGTTCCAGCTACTTGGATCACCTGAGCCCAGCAGGTCAAGGCTGTGGAAGCTGTGATCAAGCCACTGCACCCCAGCCTGGGCAACAAAGTGAGACTCCTACTCAAATAAAAAAAAAAAGATTGGAATCCTGAACCTTGAGGGTCTATGGCTTTGTCACTCTCTGCTTGTGATCCAAGATAGAGAAGTCAGGGAAAAGAACATAAATCAACAGCCTCCCAGGAAGTTAAAAGGCTGTCAGGCAGAACTTTCTTCTATACAGCTCCAGGGAGAGAACTTGAGTACAAATTACAGGGAGAAAAAAAAAAAAAAAACTGGGCATGCTGGCTCACACCTGTAATCCATCATTTCGTCATTTCGGGAGGCCCAGGCAGGAGAATGGCTTGAGGACAAGAGTTCGAGACCAGCCTGGGTAACAGAGCAAAACCTTGTCTTTACAAAAAATAAAAAAAAATTAACTGGGAAGTGGTTGCACGCACCTGCAGTCAGTCCCAGCTACTTGGGAGCCTGAGGCAGGAGGCTCACCTGAGAGCAGGAGGCTGCGGTGACCCACGATGGTGCCACTGTGTTGCAGCCTGGGCAAAAGAGTGAGAACCTGACTCAAAACAAAAAAAGTTAGAGGTTACAGGAAGTCCCCTGGGGGCTTCAGATTCAGATGTTCCTAACCCCTAGGGTCACCTGCCTGGCCAAGGAAGGCCAGGTGGGGGGGGAGGTGGTGCTGGAGGGTCCCTGTGCTGAGGTTTGTCACTCCCGCCCTCAGGATGCTATGAACATAGATGTTGAGAAGGCTGGGGGGCTAGCCACTGAAACAGGAACCGGGACTCCCAGTTCTGACACCGGCATTTCCTCTCAAGACTCTTGGCGCATCTCCCCTCTTGCATTTTGTTGTTGTTGTTGTTGTGGGGTCTCACTCTGTCACCCAGACTGGAGTGCAGTGGCCGTTCCGGGCCACCGCAGCCTCGACCTGCTGGGCTCCGGCGATCCTTCCACCTCAGCCTTCCAAGGAGCTGGAATGATAGGCACGCGACCCCATGCCCAGCTGATTTTTTTATTTATTGTAGAGATAAGGTCTCCCCAAGCTGGCAAGGCGGGTCTCGAACCCACAGGCTCAGGCAATCCATTCGCCTCGGCCTCCCAAAGTGCTGGGATGACAGGCTGAGCCACCACGGAGCCCGGCTGTTTTTTTTTCTTAATTGTTAGGGACCGGGTCTCACTACGTTACCCAGGCTGGTCTCGAACTCCTGGTGTCCTCCCAAGATCCTCCCGCATCGGCCTCCCACAGTGCTGGGATTACAGGCATGGGCTACCGTGCTGGGCCTCCCCTCCTCCACTCAATCCACTCTCCACCCTCCCTTCTTCCCACCCACCGGGAGGCGACATCTCGGGGCTGACTTGGCACAGGCAGGCGTGGGAGATGCCACCTCCACACAGCGGAGCTCGGGGGCAAACATCTGCTCCCAGACCTCCTTTGTCCTCAAGTAGGGGTGGGAGGGGCCGCTGGAGTGCCCCGGCCCCAGACTCCGCGGGATCACACATTCAAACAGCCACCGGGTCAGCCCCCCTCGGGGGAACTGAAAACAGCTGGTGACGCCCCTCGGCCTATGAGAGGGGTTTTCAGGGTGTCCCTCCCACACTGCATGGGCGGGGAGGAGGGGTGACATTCGCCCTCCTGGGCAACGCCCCTTGTGTGTTCTCTGATTCCCAGGAGCCTCCGGGTCTGCCCCTGTGCCCTTGCTCACCGCCCAGGCTGGCAGCCCAAGCTGGCGACCTGGGTGTGGGCGGGCCTTTGAGTCACCAAACAGCCCAAGGCCAGCCTCAGGGGACTGAATCACACATGCCACCCCGGCTGGGCTGCGGGTTCAAGCATTCACCTGCTGACCTGCTTAGGAAACACAGGGCAGAGTTTTGTTCCAGAGCCTTCCTGGCAACTCCACCCACTTATGACCAAGTTTCTTTCTTTTGTTTTTTTTATACTTTTGAGTTGGAGTCTCTCTCTCTGTGGCCCAGACTGGAGTGCAGTGGCCGCTCCCGGCCACCGCAGCCTCGACCTGCTGGGCCCCGGCGATCCTTCCGCCTCCGCCTTCCGAGTAGCTGGAACTACAGGCGCGCGCTACCACGCCCGGCTCTTTTTTAAATTTATTGTAGAGATGAGGTCTCACCAAGTTGCTCCAGACAGGTCTCGAACCCGCGGGCTCAGGCAATCCACTCACCTCAACCTCCCAAAGGCGGGGGATGACAGGCTGAGCCACCGAGCCCGGCTATCACCAAGTTTCAAATGCCAGATTGGGATACAGGGAGCCCTGAAGACTGCCCTCGCTTCTGCAGTTACCCATTCAAGAATTATTGCTTTTATTTATTTATTTATTTTGAGTTGGAGTCTCACTCTGTCACCCAGACTGGAGTGCAGTGGCTGCTCCCAGTCACTGCAGCCTCGACCTGCTGGGCTTGGGCGATCCTTCCGCTCAGCCTACCAAACAGCTGGAACTACAGGCGTGCAATACCATGCCAGGCTAATTTTTTTATTTATTGTAGAGATGAGGTCTCGCCAAGTTGCCCGGGCGGGTCT
>NW_007046362.1:4335-13479 GCF_000164805.1 Carlito syrichta
CCGCAGCCTCGACTGGCTGGGCTCTGGCGATCCGTCTGCCTCAGCCTTCCAAGCAGCTGGAACTACAGGTGCGCGCTACCACGCCCGACTGATTTTGGATTTATTGTAGAGATGAGGTCTCGCCAAGTTGCCCAGGCGGGTCTCGAACCCACGGGCTCAGGCAATCCACTCACCTCAGCCTCCCAAAGGCGCGGGATTACAGGCTGAGCCACCGAGCCCGGCTGAATTATTGCTTTTATTTATTCTTTGTTTTATTTGAGTCGGAGTCTCATTCCGCTGCCCAGGCTGGAGTGCAGTGGCACACATGCTCACGGCTGCACCAGTGTCAACTTGCTGGGCATCGCCATCCTTCTGCGGCCACTGCACCCATAGTAGCTGGAAATACAGGCGTGCACTACCACGCCTGACTAACTTTTTTGATTTATGGTAGAGACGAGGTCTCGCCAAGTTGCCCAGGCTGGTCTCGAACCCGCCGGCTCAGGCAATCCACTCGCCTCAGCCTCCCAAAGTGCTGGGATGACAGGCTGAGCCACGAGCCCAGCCTTATTTATTCTTTTACCGAGAGGCAGGGTCTTGCTCTGCCGCTCAGACTGGAGTGCAGCGGCGGGATCTTTGAACGCTACAGCCTCCAACTCCTGGGCTCAAGCACTCCTGCCTCGGCCTCCCAGAGTGCTGGAATGCAGGCGTGAGCCACCAAGACAGGCCGATTCTGTAAACGTTTATTGAGCAACTATCGTGGAGTGTTGGGGCTGGGTGGCAAACGAGTAAACCGGGCAGGCCCCTACTTGGGTGGTGCCTCCAGGCGGCCTGGGGAGCTGTAAACCCACACAGATTGCATGGTGAACAGGGGTATGTGAAGAGAGAGATCGGGGTGCCCTGAAAAGGAGTCACAGCAGAGCAAAGTCGATGAGGCTTGAAGGGGTCAGGGAAGGCCTCGTGGGAAAAATGACATTGACAATGAGATACGCAGGCCAGGTACGGTGGCTCACGCCTTGTCATCCCAGCATCTTGGGAGGCTGAGGTGGGAGAATTGCCTGAGCTCAGGAATTTGACATCAGCCTAGGCGACACAGGGAGACCTCATCTCTGCAATAAATAATAAAAAGGTCTGGCACGGTGGCTCAAGCCTGTAATCCCAGCCCTGTGGGAGGCCGAGGCGAGAAGATTGCCTGAGCCTGCAGGTTCGAGACCAGCCTGGGCAACATGGTGAGACCTCGTCTCTGCAATAAATCAAGAAAAAAAAAATGAGGCAGGTGTGGTAGTGCGTGCCTGTAGTTTCAGCTACTTGGAAGGCTGAGTCAAAAGGATTGCTTGAGTCCAGCGGGTTGACACTGGGGTGGCTGTGAGTATGCCTCTGCACTCCAGCCTGGGCGACAGAGTGAGACTCTGACTCAAAAAAAAAAAATGTTAGCCAGGCTCGGTGGCTCAGCCTGTCATCCCGCGCCTTTGGGAGGCTGAGGTGAGTGGATTGCCTGAGCCCGCGGGTTCGAGACGCACCTGGGCAGCGAGACCTCATCTCTACAATAAATCAAAAAATCAGCCGGGCGTGGTAGCGCATGCCTGTAATTCCGGCTACTCGGAAGGCTGAGGCGGAAGGATCGCCGGAGCCCGGCAGGTCGAGGCTGCGGTGGTCGGGAGCAACCACTGCACTCCAGTCTGGGCGACAGAGTGAGACTCCAGCTCAAAAATAATAAATAAATAAAATTTTAAAAATGTTGAGGTGAGACCAGGCACGGTGGCTCATGCCTGTCATCCCAGCCCTTTGGGAGGCAGAGGCGAGAGGATTGCCTGAGCCTAGGCTTCGAGAGCAGCCTGGGCAACTTGGCAAGACCTCATCTCTATAATAAATCAAAAAATTAGCTGGGTGTGGTGGCCGAGTGCCTGTCATCTCAACTACTCAGAAGGCTGAGGCAAAAGGATCGCCAGAGCCCAGCAGGTGGAGGCGGCGGTGGCCGTGAGCGTGCCACTGCACTCCAGTCTGGGCAGCAGAGTGAGACTCCAACTCAAAAAAAAACTCGAGATGAGCAGAAATTCATCAGGGCTGGACGGTCCTCAGGAGTGAGTGACTGTCGGAGTGAGAGGGCTAAGGTTCCCAAACCCAAGCAGGTGTTCACTCAGACTTCTCCCTCCTCCCTTCTTCCCTTTCTTCAGCAGGGTCTGTCATCCAGGTTAAACTTCAGTGGAGTGATCACACCTCACTGTATCCTCGAACTCCTGGCTCAAACGTGAGCCACAGCGCCCGGCCTCACGCTGATCTCTCTGATGACTTATGGTGTGACCTGACAGTAACCCTTCATTTTCCCATGGACCACATGGTCTGCCTGTCTCCCAAGGGTGAGAGGAGAAATGTGCTTCAGAAGTGGTGTGAAGCCGGGCTCGGTGGCTCAGCCCGGGCTCGGTAATCCGCGCTTTGGGAGGCCGAGGGGAGTGGATTGCCTGAGCCCGCGGGTTCGAGACCGCCTGGGCAGGCGAGACCTCATCTCTACAATAAATCAAAAAATTAGCCAGGTGTGGTAGCGCGCACCTGTAGTTCCAGCTACTTGGAAGGCTCAGGCGGAAGGATCTCCGGAACCCAGCAGGTCGAGGCTGTGGTGGCCGGGAGCGGCCACTGCACTCCAGTCTGGGCGACAGAGTGAGACTCCAACTAAAAAAAAAACAAAACAAAAACAAAAACAAAGAGATGGAAAAGAGAGGGAGAGAGAGGGGTCCGTGCAGTGGTTCACATCTATAATCCCAGCACTTTGGGAGGCAGAGGCGAGAGGATTGCCTGAGCCTAGGGGTTTGAGTCTAGAGTAAGCAACTTGGTGAGACCTCGTCTCTGTGATAAATCAAAAAATGAGCCGGGTGTGGTGGCATGCGCCTGTAGTTCCAGCTACTTCCGAGGCTGAGATGGAAGGATCACCTGAGCCCAGCTGGTCGAGGCTGTGGTGGCTGTGAGTGTGCCACTACACTCCCGCCTGGGGGACAGTGAGACTCAACTCGAAACCAAACTAAACCAAAACAAAAAATAAAAAGATAGCTGGATGCGGTGGCTCACACCTTTAATCCCCACACTTCGGGAGGCTGAGGTGTGTGGATTGCTTGAGCCCAGGAGTTCCGGCCCAGCCAACATAGAGAGTCCTTGTCTCTAGAAAAAAAAATTTAAAAGTTAGTTTGAGCTAGGCTCAGTGGCTCAGCCTGTAATCCCAGCACTTTGGGAGCCTGAGGTGAGTGGATTGCCTGAACCCGAGGGTTAGAGACCCACCTGGGCAACTTGGTGAGACCTCATCTCTACAATAAATAAAAAATTAGCTGGGCATGATAGCGCCCGCCTGTACTTCCAGCTACTTGGAAGGCTGAGGCGGAAGGATCACCAGAGCCCAGCAGGTCGAGGCTGCAGTGGCAGGGAGCGCCCACTGCACTCCAGTCTAGGTGACAGAGTGAGACTCCAACTCAAAAAAAAAGTTAGCTTGACGTGGTGGTGTGCACCTGTAGTCCCATCTACTTGGGAGGCTGAGGCGAATGGATTGCCTGAGCCCAGGAGGCTGTGGTGAGCCATGATTGTGCCACCGCACTCCAGCCTGGGCAACAGAGTGAGACTTCGACTCAAAATAATAATAAAGATAAATGTGTGTATAATGATACCAGTGACTTCCTTTCTTTTCTTTCTCTTTTTTTTTTGAGTTGGAGTCTCACTCCGTCACCCAGGCTGGAGTATAGTGGCACACTCATGGCCACTGCAGCCTCGATCTGCTGGGTTTGGTGATCCTTCCGCCTCAGCCTTCCAAGTAGCTGAAACTACAGGTGTGTGCCACTATACCCAGCTAATTTTTTGGCTTATTGTGGAGACGAGGTCTCAAAAAGTTGCCCAGCCTGGTCTTGAACCCCTGAGTGCAAGCAAATCCTCTCGCCTTGGCTTCCTAAAGTGCTGGGATTACAGGATGAGCCACCGCACCCGGCCCTAGTGGTTTATTTCATGGAGTGCTGTAGAATTTGCAAACTGGCCGGGCTCGGTGGCTCAGCGGCTCAGCCTGTAATCTCAGTACTTTGGGAGGCCAAGACAAGTGGATTGCCTGAGCCTGCGGGTTCGAGACCAGCCCAGGCAACTTGACAAGACCCCGTCTCTACAATAAATACAAAAATTAGCCGGGCATGATAGTGCGTGCCTATAGTTCTGGCTACTTGGAAGGATCGCCGGAGCCCAACAGGTTGAGGCTGCGGTGGTCAGGAACGTGTCACTGCACTCCAGTCTGGGTGACAGAGTGAGACTCCAACTCAAAAAAAAAGAAAGAAAGAAACACAGAGGAAGGCCCTGGAGAGAAACGAAGGGGAACAGTGTCTGTTCCGGAGTTTAGAATGTTTGAAGGGAAATCTCTGATCTCCTGGGTGATGGTCACAAAGGAAGTCTGTGTGGATGTGCCCTGATTGGTCTCCTTACTTTGGGATTTCTTGCTAGATCTGAAGATCTGTGAGACCAGATACATTCTAGACTCACTCTGTTGCCTAGGCTGGAGTGTAGTGGCATGCTCACAGCCACCGCAGACTCACCCTACTGGACTCAGGTGGTTCTTCCGCCTCAGCCTTCCAAGTAGCTGTAACTACAGGCACGCGCTACCACGCCTGGCTAATTTTTGATTTATCGTTCAGACGAGGTCTCACCAAGTTGCCCAGGCTGGTCTGGAACAACTGAGCTCAGGCAATCTTCTCGTCGTAGCCCCCCAAAGTGCAGGGATTACAGGCGTGAGCCACCACGCCCTGTGACCTTTCTTGAACATTGAAAATTTAGGCCGGGGTCTGTGGCTCAGCCTATAATCCTATGCCTTTGGGAGGCTGAGGTGAGTGGATTGCCTGAGCCCGTGGGTTCGAGGCCCGCCTGGGAAAGTTGGCGAGACCTCATCTCTACAATAAATAAAAAAATCAGCCAGGCAGTGGTAGGGCGTGCCTGTATTTCCGGCTACTCGGAAGGCTGAGGTGGAAGGATCGCCGGAGCCCAGCAGGTCGAGGCTGCGGTGGCCAGGAGCGGCCACTGCACTCCAGTCTGGACGACAGAGTGAGACTCCAACTCAAAAAAAAAGAAAAAAAAAGAAAAAGAAAATTTAGGGTTTGTGACATTTTAAAAAATTGATTTCAGAAGCCACGGGGGCTTAATTCTGCCTCCGCTATACCTATGAGTAAGTATTTCTTGCATAAGTCAACAAATAGAGCTTGTAATTGCATTCCCACTAGTACCACCCATCAGGGATTTACTGTGTTCCATTTTAAAACAATTTTACAAATATGGCATCTTAGCTTTTTTTTTTTTTGAGTCAAAGTCTCATTCTGTCACTCAGACTGGAGTGCAGTGACACGCTCACGGCCACGACCTGCTGGGCTCAGGCGATCCTTCCGCCTCAGACTTCCAAGTAGCTGGAACTACAGGCGTGCACCACCATGCCCGGCTAATTTTTTGATTTATTTTGAGATGAAGTCTTGCCAAGTTGCCCAGGCTGGTCTCGAACATGTGGGCTCAGGCAATCTTGTCACCTCGGCCTCCCTTCTGCTGAGGCAGAAGGATCGCCTGAGCCCAGCAGGTCGAGGTTGCGATGGCCGGGAGCGTGCCACTGCACTCCAGCCTGGGTGACAGAGCGAGACTCCTCCTCCTCCTCAAAAAAAAAAGTCAAGGTCTCTCTCGCTCTGTTGCCTAGACTGGTGTGCTGTGGCATTTCCATAGCTCACTGCACTCTGGCCCTCCGCAGCCCAAGTGACCCTCCTGCCTTGGCCTCCCGTAGTGCTGGAATGACAGACGTGAGTCCCCGTACCTGACCCTTCCCCTTTTTCTCCCTGCAGCTGTCCTGTCTCCCCCATTTGCCTCTTCGTCCCCTCAGGGTCCTCTTCTTTGCTCTCCCCCATCCATCTTCCCTGACCTTTGGTTTTCAGCTCCAAGGATCCTTCAAATGAGCATGGTATTTGCATTTTCAAGGCCCACCTCACATGCCAAGACTTTTCTTGTGAAGTCACAATCCAACACATAGTCTGATCTAGGAGTGGGAGAGAAAGGATTTCTCGGACAGTCCTTGTCCTCGTGGTTCCAGAAAGCGTCCACGTTGTTTAGGAAAGGGCAGGCTGTCAACCCCCCTCTTCCCCGTCTCCTGCGACCTCAGGTAAGTCACAATCCTTTGGGAAATGCACATTTACGAGTGTTTAGAAACATGCACATGGATAAATGTGGTGACTGCTACCAAAATCTTTTGGTCATAGAAGCCAGCATCTTGCTTTTGTTTTTTTTTTCTTTTTTGAATTGGAGTCTCACGCTGTCACCCAGACTGGAGTGCAGTGGCTACTCCCGGCCACCTCAGCCTCGACCTGCTGGGCTCCGGCAATCCTTTTGCCTCAGCCTTCCAAGTAGTTCGAACTACAGGCACGTGCCACCACACCCGGCTAATTTTTGATTTATGGTGGAGATGAGGTCTCGCCAAGTTGCCCAGGCGGGTCTCAAACCCGCGGGCTCAGGCAATCCACTCACCTCGGCCTCCCAAGGCGCGGGATTACAGGCTGAGCCACCGAGCCCGGCTGCATCTTGCTTTTGAAGAGGAGCTTGAGAAGAAAGAAGAAAAGCGTTTGTACCATGAAGGTGTGAGAGGAAAGAAAAGATGATGACGAGATGGTGGAGAAGGACCCAGGAGATGGGGAGGGAAACAAAAAAAGGAAACTTTTCAAAGGATTTTTTTTTGAGTAGGAGTCTTACTGTGTTGTCCAGGCTGGAGGGCAGTGGCATGCTCACGGCCACTGCAGCCTCCACCTGCTGGGCTCCGGCAATCCTTCTGCCTCAGCTTCCCAAGTAGCTGTGACAACAGGCGTGCGCCATCATGCCCGGCTAATTTTTCGATTTATTGTCAAGATGAGGTCTTGCCATGTTGCCCAGGATGGTCTCAAACCCATGGGCTCAGGCAATCCTCTCACCTCAGCCTCCCCAAGTGCTGGGATTACAGGCGTAAGCCACTGTGCCCAGCTCCCGAATGTACTTTTTTTTTTTTGAGTCGAAATCTTACTCTGTTACCCAGTGCAGTAGCACACTCACGGCCACCGCAGCCTCCACCCACTGGGCTCAGGCGATCCTTCCACTTCAGCCTTCCAAGTAGCTGGAACTACAGGTCTGCACCACCACACCTGGCTAATTTTTTTATTTATTGTAGAGATGAGTTCTTGCCATGTTGCCCAGGCTGGTCTCGAACTCACAGGCTCAGGCAATCCTCTCACCTCCGCCTCCCAAAGTGCTGGCATAACAGGCGTGAGCTACCACGCCCAGCTCTGAGTGGGTTTAAGAGGACTCAGTAAACCAATGAATGTGAGATGCACACCACATGTGGTCAATAAAGACAGTTGCTATTCCTAAGGAACAGGGATGGATCATGTCGAAATATATACCAGAAGCATCCAGGAGCAGTGGCTCATACCTATAGTCCCAGCAATTCAGGGGGCCAAGGCTAGGGGGTCATTTGAGCCTAGGAGTTTGAGACCAGCCTGGGCAGTATAGCAAGACCTCGTCCCTACAACAAACACAAAAAAGTTAGCTGGGTATGGTGGCACCAGCAGTTCCAGCTACGCGTGAGGCTGAGGTGGAAGGATTGTCCGAGCCCAGGAGATCGAGGCTGCGGTGAGCTGTGATTATGCCACTGCACACCAGCCTGGGAGTAGACAGAGTGAGACTCTGACTCAAAAAAAGAAAGAACTATATCTTAAAATTGGCCAGGCACATTGGCTCACGCCTGTGTGTCCAGACTTTCGGGTAAATGAGGCAGGAGGATCACCTGGGGCCAGAAGTTTGAGACTAGTCTGTGCAACACAGTAAGACTGCGTCTCATAAATAAAATGATATAAAATTAAAATACATTTTTTTCTTTTTGAGTTGGAGTTTCACTCTGTCACCCAGGCTGGAGAACAATGGCACACTCACAGCCACCGCAGCCTCGACCTGCTGGGCTCAGGTGATCCTTCCACCTCAGCCTTCCAAGTAGCTGGAACTACAGGCACGGGCAACCATGCCCAGCTCATTTTTTGATTTATTGTAGAGATGATGTCTTGCCAAGTTGCCCAGGCTGGTCTTGAACCCCTGGGCTCAGGCAATACTCTCGCCTCCACCTCCCAAAGTGCTAGGATTACAGGCATGAGCTGCTGTACCCAGCTCCAGGCAGATTGTGTGTGTGTGTGTGTGTGTGTGTGTGTAGATGAGGTCTTGCTATGTTGTTCAGGCTGGTCTTGAACTACTTCTGGGCTCAAGCAGTCCTCCCACCTCAACCACCCAATGTGCTGGGATTACAGGCAGGAAGCACCGCACCCAGGTCCATGCAGATTTTCGGTGACTCCATGCCGAGGACAGAGCTTGCCAAGAAAACCACAAGTCAACACTCCCAGGCTCCTAACTGACTAGGAGACCTGCTTTCTTGATATCTCATAAGTCAAAGAATTTCCTGGATAAATTTAATGCTTTAAATTTAATCCTTTCATGGTCTTCTCCGCTGCTAGCATCAAACCAGTATATTTGCTCAGCGTTTCCTCGTTTTATCACAGATAGAAGAAGTGGAAACCTAAATTACACCCACTCACGACATGCAGAGGAAACGCTGTCAGTTTCGAAACCCTGTGACAATCTACAGCATTTTTCACAAGCAATACAGATCTGGTCCCACAAAATACCACTGGCGTGACACTTCCTGTGTGTGTGTGCATCCCTGTACGTGCCTTGACAGGCCGAGATTTGTACTTTTTAATTTTTTTTTTTTTTTGAGTTGGAGTCTCACTCTGCCGCCCAGACTGGAGTGCAGTGGCCGCTCCCGGTCACCGCAGCCTCGACCTGCTGGGCTCCGGCGATCCTTCCGCCTCAGCCTTCCGAGGAGCCGGAATTACAGGCACACGCTACCACGTCCGGCTCATTTTGATTTATCGTAGAGATGAGGTCTCGCCAAGTTTCCCAGGCGGGTCTCGAACCCACGGGCTCAGGCAATCCACTCACCTCGGCCTCCCAAAGTGCTGGGATTACAGGCTGAGCCACCAAGCCCGGCCCACTTTTTAATTTTTTTGAGTCGAAGTCTCAGTCTGTTGCCCAGGCTAGAGGGCAGTGGAACGCTCCTGGCCACCACAGCCTCGACCTGCTGGGCCCCGGCGATCCTTCCGCCTCAGCCTTCCAAGT
>NW_007046362.1:13499-16298 GCF_000164805.1 Carlito syrichta
GCCCTGCTTTTTTTTTTTTTTTGAGTTGAAGTCTCACTCTGTCGCCCAGGCTGGAGTGCAGTGGCACACTCCGACCACTGCAACCTCAACCTGCTGGGCTCAGGTGATCCTTCCGCCTCAGCCTTCCTAGTTGCTGGAACTACAGGCAAGCGCCACCATGCCCAGCTAATTTTTTTTTTTTTGAGTTGGAGTCTCACTCTGTCACCCAGACTGGAGTGCAGTGGCACACTCCCAACCATCGCTGCCTTGATCTGCTGGGCTCCGGCGATCCTTCCACCTCAGCCTTCCAAGTAGCGGGAGCTACAGGCGCGCGCTACCACGCCTGACTGATTTTTGATTTATTGTGGAGATGAGGTCTTGCTTGCCCAGGTGGGTCTCGAACCCGCGGGCTCAGGCAATTCACTCACCTCAGCCTCTTAAGGTGTAGGATTACAGGCTGAGCCACCGAGCCCGGCTCGAACCCAGCCTTTTGGTAGATTTTAATAGGACCTGTAAAGAAAATAAATCATGTCTGGGGTGGAGTTATGTAAACTATATGCCTGAAAGAAGTCTCCGTTTCCAAGGGAGTTGACGTAGTTGGAGACATGCGCATTATGACAATGTGTCAATAATAGTGGTTTCTATTTTTTTGTTGCTGTTGGAGTCTCACTCTGTTGCCAGGTTGGAGTGCAGTGGCACACTCACGGCCACCGCAGCCTCAACCTGCTGGACTCTGGCAATTCTTCTGCCTCAGCCCTCCAAGTAGCAGGAACTACAGGTGTGCGCCACCACACTTGGCTAATTTTTTGATTCATTGTAAAGATGAGGTCTCTCCAAATTGCCTGAGCTGGTCTCGAACCCCTGGGCTCAGGCAATTCTGTCATCTCTGCCTCCCAAAGTGCTGGGATGACAGGTGTGAGCCACCGAGCCCGCCCCTTTTGTTTTTCCTCCTTGTCATCTCCAGCCAGGCGCAGAGCTAGATCCTGAGTCCCTGCCCGCCAGGAGCTTGTTATTTAGGACAAGTGTGTAGATAGTCATCATATGGCATTTTGGTTTGTGTGCTTGTTTGCAGTGAAGAGGTCTCACTATGTCGCCCTGGCTGTTCTCAAACTCCGGAGTTCAAGCGATCTTCCTGCCTTGGCCTCCCAAAGTGCTGGGGTCATAGGTATGAGCCACCACACTTGGCCCATCTACTCTTAAGAGTGTCAGTTTTAGGCCGGGCTCGGTGGCTCAGCCTGACATCCCAGCACTTTGGGAGGCCGAGACGAGTGGATTGCCTGAGCCCATGGGTTCGAGACCAGCCAGGGCAACTTGGCGAGGTCTTGTCTCTACAATAAATCCAAAATTAGCCGGGCGTGGTAGCGCACGCCTGTAGTTTGGGTTACTTGGAAGGCTGAGGCGGAAGGATTGTCAGAGCCCAGCAGGACGACACTGGGGTGACCAGGAGCGTGCCACTGCCCTCCAGCCTGGACGATGGAGTGAGATTCCAACTCAAAAAATAAAATAAAAATAAAAAGAGTGTCGGTTTTCATAAGGAGGAGGGTGTTACCGCTGGGGGCTCATCGAGGAAGGCTGTCAGGTGAGGTGTTCTGGGTAACCTGAAAAGCTGAGTAGGGCTTTGTCAGTGAGTAGGTCCAGGGGAGCTCTCAGGACAGAGCTGTCAAGCCAGAGCACAGTGTACTTTGGAAATGTCTCCAGCCTCCTGGAATTGGAGGCAGGTGATAAGGCCAGAAAGGATGACAGGACACCTCTTTTGAAGACTCCTGTGTGTCATGTGAGGGGCTTGGGTTTATCTCTTGGGAGATAAGATTTTAAACAAAGGGGACCTGCTGTCAGAGGTGAACTTTTTTTTTTTTTTGAGTCGAAAGCTCACTCTCTCGTCCAGACTAGAGTGCAGTGGCTGCTCCTGGCCACCACAGCCTCGACTCGTGGGGCTCCGGCGATCCTTCCACTTCAGCCTTCCAAGTAGATGGAACCACAGAACATGACACCATGCCTGGCTAATTTTTTGATTTATTGTAGAGATGAGGTCTTGCCAGGTTGCCCAGGCTGGTCTCAAACCACTGGGCTCAGGCAATCCTCTAGCCTCGGTTTACCTAAGAGCTGAGACTACAGGCATGAGCCACCATGCACGGCAAGAGGTGCACTTTTTGGGGGGAGGTCAGAGTCTCACTCTGTAGCCCAGGCTGGAGTACAGTGGCACGCTGCTCATGGCCACCGCAGCCTCGACCTGCTGGGCTCAGGTGATTCTGTCCTACAATCAATCACAAAAAATCAAACCGTGCTCAACTTCTCCTCCGCTAGTTCTCCCTTTTTAGTTGCCCGGGTTGGTCTTAAACCCCCAGGCTCAGTCAACCCTCTCACCTCAGCCTCCCAAAGTGCTGGGATGACAGTCCAGCCTTGAGTGTTCAGAGGCCTCCTTTATTTACTTAACAGATGAGACCTTCTCCATGAGGACCTGCGATCCAGCATGTGCTCAAGAAACTCAACCAAGTTTAGAAATGAATGAGGGTGTGTCGCTGCCTCCAGCTCTAGATGTCGCTGGTCTGTTTCTTGCCCCTATTAAGGCAATAACCCAACTTCAGCCTTCAATCTCAGCCTTCCTCCCTGCTGTCCTCGTATGCAGTGGCCTTCTTTTCTTTTCTTTTCTTTTTGAGTTGGAGTCTCGGAGTCTCACTCTGTCGCCCAGACTGGAGTGCAGTCGCCGCTTCCGGCCACCGCAGCCTCGACTTGCTGGGCTCCGGTGATCCTTCCACCTCAGCCTTCCAACTAGCCAGAATTACAGGCATGGGCTACCACGCCCGGCTGATTTTTTTTTTT